>NC_086004.1:29824814-29897314 GCF_030014385.1 Trichomycterus rosablanca
GTTCCCATTAAAACAAGAGGAGGAAAATATGGGAATGGTTCCGGGTCCCGGGGAGGACGGAGCGCTCGTCCGTCGATCCGACACCGTCTTCTTTATCGGCATCACAAAAACTAACGCAGGCTCCTGTGGGGTTGCCATGGTTACCGCTCCCCGTACTCACTCCACTGGTTCCTGCAGCGAGGAGGTGATTAGACGAATCAATACACACTCACGACCATCGACACGCAGCACAGCGGAAACGCAGGTTACGTCTCCAGAAACGCACGTACCGACGCGACACAGGACGGGACGACGTTCCGGACGTGGTCCCGCGCCTCGGCTAGCTCTCCATCCTCGTGCTCCCACTCCCAACACCCGTACTGGCATGCGGAGCCAGAAAAAAACCCCAGAAACGATAAAAGCTGTCGGACTACAACCCTTCACGCGCCTCGACCCCATTCCTACACGTTTCTGTCTGGTGATCTGAATCCTGGATCCCGAAAGTAGTAAACCGAGCGCCTTAGTAAAAATAGTGGCTTAGTGGTTACAATACTGGACTAGTAATCAGAAGGTCGCTGGTTCAAGCCTCATCGCTGCCACGGTGTCACTGTTGGGCCCCTGAGCAAGGCCCTTGAATTGTACTCGGTCATAATTGTTAAGTCGCAAATGTAAACGTTCTCGGCATTTATCAGACGCTTTTACCCAAAGCGACTAACAGTACTGTGACCGTATACAGTCCAAGCAATTGAGACTTAAGGGCCTTGCTCAAGGGCCCAACAGTGGCAACCTGGCAGTGGTGGGACGCCCGACTGGCTGATAGCACCGCAAGGGATTCGAATCCTTGAACCCAGCACTAGTAGGTAAAATAGTGGCTCAGCAGTTAAGGTATTGGACTGGTAATCAGAAGGTCGCTGGGTCAAGCCCCACCACTGCCACGGTGTCACTGCTGGGCCCCTGAGCAAGGCCCTTAACCCTCAATCGCTTGAATTGTACTCAGTCATAACTGTTAAGTCACAAATGTAAATGTTAATTTACCTTTTACAGGGACCTACAGTACTGTGACAGTATACAGTCCAAGCAAGTGAAGGTTAAGGGCCTTGCCTAAGGGCCCAACAGTGGCAACCTGGCAGTGGTGGGACTTAAACCAGCGACCTTTCGATTACTAGTCCAAAACCTTAATCGCTAGGCTACAATTGCCTGTATATGAATCTGATCTGATCATGTGATGCGACCAGTGCCAACTTCTTGCTACGTATTTAGCTTGGCATCTCTCTGCACGCTGGCAGCACAGGTTGGCATTTTAGACCTCATCATGCCAACGCTGGCTAGCAGTGGCCCTCTTTTTCTTTCAATTCATTAATCACAAGTCACAAGGCCTGGTTACGCCTCTCACTTTATGATCTGGGATGCCCATCGGTGCAGTGCTATTGACCGGTCGGGCGTCCACATACACATATGGCTACGTCTGAGGAAAGGGGGGTGATCGAGCCCATGTGATTGATTGGCTGCTGCATTGAAGCCAGTCATTCCAGGGAAACTGTACCCACAGCGACCCTGACCAGAATAAAATGGTAATAAAAACATCCCAGTTTTCCCAGTTTAATGACCAAACCAAAGCAAGGGATCAAACCAGTTCAGCACTGATGAGCAAACGTGGTTCTGAGCATCTCCGGCCAATCAGCACCCAAGCTCTTCAAACTCCGGCCAATCAGCTGCGACGCGCCGATATCGATCGGTCAGTATTGATCCCTCAGAGAGAGCAACAGTGGGCTAATCAGCGTCACCAGGGTGCAAAAGTATCTGGACGCCCTTTGTTTCGGCCACAACAGTTGCTAACAGGTGTAATAAATCAATTTTGTATTTGCAGAAGCAGTTTAGGGAAGGCCCTGTGCATGAAGTAAAGCTCGACTGGAAAGCTCAGTATTCGGAAGGAATCGGAACACCGACCGGCATTTAGCAGATGCTTTTATCCAAAGCGACTTGCAGTACTGTGACAGTATGTTGTCTAAGCAATTGAGAGTTAAGGGCCTTGCTCAAGGGCCCAACAGTGGCGAGCTGGCAGTGGTGGGGCTTGAACCGGCGACCTTTCGATTACTAGTCCAGCACCTTAACCACTAAGCTATAACTACAAACACAAATACTCGTTACGTGAAATTAAATAACCTTCTGATCCCAAATCCTTCTGTAAGAGTCCAAATCAGAAAGGGGGTGAATACTTATTCACACCACTGTGTATACATCATAGGGCCTAAAGTATTTGGACACTTGTCGGACGTCTCATTTATTAAAAAATGGTATTAATATAGAGTGACCTGTGTGAGGTCTTTCAGCTAGAACAGCAGCCGCTCTCCTGAGAATCTTCTCACCAGACTTGTGGAGTGTGTCTGTGGGGATTTGTGCCCGTGTTTGCACAGCTGGGCGCTGACGTTGATGCTCCGGTTCATTCCAGAGCTTTTCTTCATGCACAGTGACAGTCATGCAGGATAGAACACAAGGGGCCTTCCCTAAACTGTTGCTGCACACACATTGAAACTGTATCGTTCCCTTTACATGATGATATCTATACTCGTATCTGTACAGCGTACACACACACACACACACACACACACACACACACACGCCTGCACGCAGCTGCAGAGCCGGAGGAGGTGCGAGGACGAGGTGGGTGGCGGCGAGAGTCGAGGACGGTACGAGAAGACGGAGAAGATGGTGGAGAAGGAACGAGAGAGAGCGGGAGATGAAGAAGACGAGAGGAACGGCGCAGGGAGAGGAGCGGCGTGGGCGTGAGTGGCACACGGTCCTCATTCTAAAAAAAGGAGACGGTGCCAGTTCAGCGCCCAAGTCTGAATCTGGATGAGTGAGATAAAAGCGCGGGGAGGAGGAGCAGCTGCCGAGCCAAAAGATGGAGGAGGAGGATGGATGAAGAACACGAGGAACACGAGGAACCGCGCTCATGTACAGAGACAGAGACTGGAAACATCTCATCTCATCTCATCAAGACTCCTCATCCTTCTCATCCTGCTTATTTTAACATCATGGACAATTTTGTGTCTCTAATTCGCCTCACTTGCACGTCTTTGGACTGTGGGAGGAAACCGGAGCTCCCGGAGGAAACCCACGCAGACACGGGGAGAACATGCAAACTCCACACAGAAAGGACAAGGACTGCCTCACCTTGCGATCGAGCCCAGGACTTTCTTGCTGTACAGCGACATTGCCACCCAACAGGTGTAATAAATCAACAGCTCTGGGAAGAACCGGAACACCAACATGAGCGCCCTGACTAAACGGGCACAAATTCCCACACACAGACATCCCTCAAAGTCTTGTGAGAAGCGTCTCAGAAGACACACTGTCTTGATAGCTCATGATCAGGCGTCCGAATACTTATGATCACTCAGTGTATGAAGAAATAGGAGCAGAGGTCGTAGAACTGGCAGAAAGAGGAACATACAGGAACACAGCGCGCCCAAACAGGATCCTACACAAAGATCACGTATCACAGAGGCCGATCGTGTCTGTGTGGGCGCCAGGGCAGGTCGACAGCTCTGTTGTGTAGGCTGGAAAGCTCAGCATTTGGAATGGATCGGAACACCGACCGATGTCAGTGCCCAGCCATACATTTACATTTACAATATATTTACCCAAAACACAGTGCTGTGACCGTATACTGTCTAAGCAATTGAGGGTTAAGGGCCTTGCTCAAGGGCCCAACAGTGAGTGACAACCTGGCAGTGGTGGGGTTTGAACCAGCAACCTTCAATCATATCATATAATCATATAAGGCTAGTGCGACCAGCATATCAACGCACACCGATTTAGATTTAATAGGACAGTCAGTTCGTCCACATACTTCTGACCACATTCCGTGACCAATCCTGAGCTCACATCCGTGCTGAAGGTGAAAATGACCGACGCTCTGTGTGACAAGCGAGAAAGCAGAAGTGGTTTCTTTCACCCTGTTAATCAGATCGATTTCGTACCCCGGTCACATGACCGCGCACGCCACGGAAACCTCTGATTCACTTCACTCCGCCCTATTTCGACATGTGTGGTCATCGGGTGTGGTCGAGCACTGGAAAGGTCACGAGCCAGACGTCAGATGCCGATCTTTAACGAGATCTAAGCAAGTCTGGGGGGTGTCTGTAGGGAGAGGGACAGTGGCTGAACCCTGGCCCTGGTAGGTGAAAAGAAGCGGTCAGAGGGGATGCATGACAGCCTTGACCCTCCTTGTATGAGGGTGGGGGCGGCAGCTCGAACTGGACACGAATGGATTGGGTAAAAAGGGGGAAAAACTCAAAAAAGAAGAAAAACTGCAGGACCATCTTTACTGCTCACAAATGGAAACATGACAGACTCTGTGGTTAAATCACAAACACTCTGCAGCTGTAATTTACTCAGTAACCAACAGAGCCTCGTCTCTACTCCGTGCATTTGAATGTTTATTTTTTTAGCGCAGAATTGCCGCCCCCCCCGCTCTGTGGCATGAGGTCCGGCCCCGGTTTGGTCCAGACGATCTGAACTGGGCGTGGAGATGTTTACAGAGTCATTAGATTAATCCCCGTAACTCGGGAGACTCGGCCCGGCGGACGCGCAATTCAGATCTGTTTACTCAGCGTGAGCCGCTGAGCTCCACCGCAGCCGGGGAATGCGACTACACGCGCAACACCAGGACCACCAGCAGCTACGACAGGTTTAAGCACGCGCTCGGGGCTCGCGCCGCTCTCGTCAGAGGAACGTTTACCTGTCAGTGTTTGGAAACGTGGAGGAGGAGGAGGAGGAGGATGAGGATGGACAAACAACAGATAGAAGTATCAGGAGACCTTTTTTGGATTAGTGAAATCAAGTGTTTTAGACGCTACAGTTCCTAACGTGATAAAATCAGTTTTATAATGATTTGGCAGCAGCAACAGTTTAGGGAAGGTCCATGACCATGTCACTGTAAATCTTAGGGGACAGTGTGGAGCAAGAATCTTTCCCTATAAAGTGACATCAGAACAGTACCACGATCCATCAGCGCTTTCCAAGCAGATGAAAATAAACTGTCCTGTATGAAGCTTTTTTAAAGATATAAAGAGCACACAAGCTGGACCCCTGAGCAATAAAAAAAACTAACACAAGCTCACAAGCTTCAGTGCTTTTAAAAGAGAGATGATGCCTTTAAGCAACTTCTTTATAAGCCAGTTCCAGCAAAGACAAACTGATCTTTGTGAACCTTTTTAAGATATAAAGAGCACACAAGCTGGACCCCTGAGCAATAAGAAAACACAAGCTCACAAGCTTACAGTTTACAGTTTTTAAAAGAGAGACGATGCCTTTAAGCATCTGGTTTAACTGTTAAATTGTTAAGAACGAGCATCTTTAAAAGCCAGTTCCCCCTAAAGACTGAATCTTTTTGAGATATAAAGAGCACACAAGCTGGACCCCTGAGCAATATGAGTACCTACAACAAGCTCACGAGCATCAGTTGTTTTTTTGCTTTATAAGCAAGTTCCAGCAAAGACAAACTGACCTGTAAGAACCTTTTTTAAAGGTATAAAAAGCTCACAAACTGGACCCCTGAGCAGTGAAAAAACCTAACACAATCTCACGAGCTTTACAGTTTTTTAAAGAGAGATGATGCCTTTAAGCATCTTCTTTATAAGCAAGTTCCAGCAAAGACAAACTGACCTGTATGAACCTTTTTTAAAGGTATAAAAAGCTCACAAGCTGGACCCCTGAGCAAAGGAAAAAATTATACATGGTCCTAACACTAAATAGATTTCTAAACTATTAAAGTGACCTGATTAAGACTAGATTGAAGCTCTGAGGTGCAGACTGCCAAGTAGATCCACAGAAAGATCCTACAGTGTATAAAAGCAGAACAGTGGTGGTCAAATGTGGCCTTAATGTTAATTATATTGTCAGAGGTTTCTGTTATTCCGTCCCTAACCTGCGTCCGCCTTGAATATTGCGATATATCGCAGGATCGAATATTGAGACACACCGAATCGAAACGCAACATTATGTTTACAGTCCGGGATCAGATTTACGATTTTCATTCGATAAACAAAACGCACTTCTGAGCCCACTCGGGTAAAATGTGCATCCATTAATCCCATCCAACATCCCAACCACAGGAAGGCCGTTAATGGTTCTGAGGCGCTGGTAGATCTGACCATCATCAATTCTTTCCCAGAATTCTGCCCGAGTGTGTTTCTATCGCACAAACACTCGGAGCTGATGCGTCATCACAACGTTCAACCAACTGTACCAAAGTGTCACACGAAATCCCCAAGTCAGAAGAGCTACCGGCCACACAAACCAGCGCCTGCTCGAACACGGCTAAGCCCGGGGGGGGGCATTAGTATGCGCCCCGTCGCCTCCCCGTCTCACGCAGCACCACGACGGCCAATGCAACGACACCTCTGAGGTTTCATCCACAGCCTGCCGTGCATGTAAAGCGCCCGGCGCACGCCCGCGACCGTCCACGCCGACAAGTTCCCCACCTGTTTTATGACGCCGTCTTCCCGACACCGTCTTCCTTGCTTCTGCTCGCTCTCCCATCCTCCGCAGGTCCGCACGGACTGCCGAGCGCGGCGTTTCGCCACCCAGAACCGGCTGCAGAGCAAACGGGTCCCTCCGAGTCCCTTTAGTGTCCCCGAAGTCCTCCTAGAGATGACAGATAATGAGAACGAGCATAGATGAACGCTCAGCTTTCAGACCACGCAAACAAATACAGTCCCAATGCCTGCCAATGCCAAGGAAGTAAAGACGCAAACAGTCCATCTGACACTATCTCCAGGGTGCTAATTAAAATAGCTTCCCAAATTTCACCCCCTGCCTGTCTTTACACGCCTGTCTTTATTCTCCAGAGGCGGTTCAGCAGAACATGCTTATAGAGCAGAACGGTCACTCTGTGTCCCCACATCTCCATGTCAAACCCCAAAATCCAACCACGACTAGACCGTCCAGCTTTGACCCCCCCCCCCCCAGACTAGTTCAAGTAGCACTCCTGTAGGATCAGGGCTAACCCTAAATCTAGTGTCCATCGAGACAAAAAGCTTCACGTCCAAAAATCCAGTCACGTTCCCAATGACCACAATACCCTTCCAAATCCACATCAAAGTAAATGGTACAAAACTAGAGCCAACCAAACTGACCAAATTTAGTCTGCCGTCTCCTAAAAGAACGGGTTGTCCGGTCCAAATCGAGGTACACTAGACCCAGTCCAGACTTTAGGTTGTCAACTAGATGTCAGACCAAATTCAGCCAACAGCACTCAGCGTCTTCCACCAAATCAAGCCCTGATAGAAAATCAGTGTCATCTATAGACGGCAGTATGACGTCCCAGTGTCCCCATCAAGACATCAGACCAAACGCAATCCCAATAGGATCCACCCCATCTATCTTTCCCCCATAAACCATTAAAACATGTTCCCCCAAAACCCCAATTATACCACATAAATTTTAGTCTATGGACAAATCTGCTAACTTGGTCTTCCAGTTAAACCTAATCCAGCTTACCATGTCTACCTAAAAAAATCTGCATCCAATCCAGTCTGCAAACAGGTTGACCACCTAAAAATCCACCTGCTGCCCAGTGTCAATACATCAGAACCAACTGCAGGTCGCTGTGCCAAGTGCCAACTATTCCCTATATCACTCCAAATCCAGTTGGAACTTAGAATAGAACCCTAAAGACCAAATCTGCCCCTAACCAAAAAATCTGACCAATTACAGACTTCTGGATTTCAAGTGGACACCCAAGACAGATCACCAAGGGCAAGACCAAACCATCACGGGTGTGTTTCCATGGGTGGCATCAAAAGCCCCAAAACCCAGTACATGTGTACAGTCCTATCCCCAGTGCCCCCTAAAAACAGACTGACGCATTAAAATCGGACCAAGTCCAGCCTGCTGCCCACTGTTAATAAATCAGAACCAACTGTGGGTCGCTGTGCCAAGTGCCAACTATCCCCCCCATATCATTTTAAAATCAAGTAGGAACTTGGAAGATTAGAATCGTGAAGACCAAATCTGCCCCTAACTAAAAAATCTGACCAATTACAGACTTCTGGATTTCAAGTGGACACCCAAGGACAAGACCAAACCACCACGGGTGTGTTTCCATGTGTACTGTGCAGTCCAACCCCCAGTGTTCCCCTAAAAAACAGGGTGATGCATGCAAATCGGACCAAATTCTGCCCCCTGAGTACCCTTGACAACAGGTTGGCTGCAGGTCAGGCTGTATCCTGCCCTGTTCCCTCAATGTTCCACCAAATCCTGGTCCAGATGAACAAAACATAACGTTCAAATCTATTTAAAAACAACCAACACACAAATAAAATAATAATCAGACCTGGTCCTGCAAGCGTTCTACAAAAATCCCAAACGTGTGCGTACAAACATACCCCCCGACCAGGAGATCTGATTAAATCGTGCCCCCCCCCCCCCCCCCCCCCAATTAAAAGCAGGAGAAGATCTGAAGATCCAGAACCAGAGCTGAACCCGTCCCCGATTTCAGTGCTCCAAAAATAACAGGTTGTCCGTTAGTACCCCGGTTTAAAGAGCGCAGCAGGTCCGGATTTGCCCTCCAGCTGCTTCCATTTAACACGGATGTCCCCGGTTATCGGTGCCTCCGCTCCCGCTGCGTGCCCGTTAGATCCGTGCAGCCGCTGACAGGAGCCCCGCGGCCGGGCAGAACCGTGCCAGTGAGCGCTGGGTGGGGACGCTCTCTTTCTCCTCTCCTGGTACCGAGCACCGAGCGGATCCGCTCTCGGTAAAGCGAGTGATGGATGGATTTGTACCTTCTAGCCTCACATCCCTCTCTCCGCCAACACGGGCGTTGTTGCTATTCACACGAACGGACCCGCAAGAGTCGCGGTGCCCCGGTGCGCCTGGTACGCAGGTGGCGTAACGATGGGCTACGTGTGAAACCGCATACTAGCGTACTGCATACTAATGTGCCCACCTAGTACGAACCGCATTCAAATGTAGCGCTGAGCATCGAACGGCGCACTAGTCTGCTAGGTAGTACGCTGATATAGTGCGTATTGAAGCGGCACCCTATTTAGTATGGTAGTATGCAGGTTTAAACGGAGCAGCTGCCGGGTTGCCAGATTGTCATTAATCATACCTACAAGGGTAAAAGCTTAGATCACACGTTATATTTACAGCATTGGACAGATGTTTTTATCTAAAGCAACTTACAGTATTGTGACAGTATACAATCTAAGCAATTGAGGGTTAAGGGCCTTGCTCAAGGGCCCAACAGCAGCAACCTAGCAGTGGTGGGACTTGATTAGATAGATAGATAGATAGATAGATAGATAGATAGATAGATAGATAGATAGATAGATAGATAGATAGATAGATAGATAGATAGATAGATAGATAGATAGATACTTTATTGATCCCGAAGGTAATGAAAGCCCCAGTAGCATAATACAACAAATAATAAACAGTTCAAAACAAAACAAAAGCAAACAGAATAACTGAGTAGTTCTTGTATTCTACATAAAATGAATAACTTGTAACTGTAATGATGCATGAGGTATAATTTCAGTGTAAGGATTGAATAGTTATTAAATAGAAAAGTGACGTGACAATATTGCACAATGAGGCCAATGTAGCCATATATACATATACATACAAATATATACACATATAAATACATATACATACATATACACATATGCAAATACATACACATATATCAGAATCAGAATCAGAATCGGGCTTTATTGGCCAAGTATGCTCACACATACAAGGAATTTGTTTTTGGTTACACAGATGCTTGCAGTGCACGAAAAAATACAGTAAAGACAATCTTATTCACACAGCTCACTCTCTCTCTAACA
Source organism: Trichomycterus rosablanca (assembly GCF_030014385.1). Lineage (NCBI taxonomy): Eukaryota > Metazoa > Chordata > Actinopteri > Siluriformes > Trichomycteridae > Trichomycterus > Trichomycterus rosablanca. The sequence goes on from NC_086004.1 coordinate 29,834,636, forward strand.
CACACATTCATACCTGTAAACATAGAAAACATTGTAAACATTTAGCATGTGCAATTTACATTTTAATTTTAAAAAGGTGCAGTTTTGTGCAATATAAAAACTATAGAAAATATAAAAAATATATAAATATGAAATGGAAGTAAAGGTGAAAATCCTGTGTATGCCATTACATAAATGAAATAGGTAGTTTTTGATGTGCAAGTGTCCCGAGTATTAACAGTACAGTAGTGTTCAATTGTTCATGAGCGTAATGGAGTTTGGACATGCATGTGCATACAAGTGTGAGCTCTGAGACAGCAGCCTGTCACTAAACATGCAGTTTGTTTGTTTATTAGGATTTTAACGTCATGTTTTACACTTTTGGTTACATTCGTGACAGGAACGGTAGTTACTCATTACACAAGATTCATCAGTTCACAAGGTTTTATCGAACACAGTCATGGACAATTTAGTATCTCCAATTCACCTCACTTGCACGTCTTTGTACTGTGGGAGGAAACCGGATCACCCGGAGGAAACCCACATGGACACAGGGAGAACATGCAAACCACACACAGAAAGGACCCGGACCTCCCCAACTAAGGATCAAACCCAGGACCTTCTTGCTGTGAGGTGACAGTGCTACACACTTAGCCATATTACTAGTCCAGTACTTTAACCACTAGGCTACAACTATCCATTACGTTAGTATGTGGATAAGCCTGACATGTGTGCAATCCTACCCCCTAAAAATAGGTTGACGCATGGATATTGGTTCAAATCCCTCCCCCTGGGTACACTTAACAACAGGTTGGCTGCAGATCAGGCCGTATCCTGCCTTGTTCCCTAAATGTTCAAACCAGATGATTAAAAGAGCGCCTTTATTTGTCCGCGTATCCCAGGATGTTTGGAAGCTGGGGTCAGGCATTGTACGGCGCCCCTGGCACAGACAGGGTTTATGGCCTTGCTCAAGTACCCAACACTGGCTGCGTGGCAGAGGCCAGATATGCATAGATTTGTTGTTTTAATTGATAAAACCTATCCTGTTCAGGGTTGCAGTGGGTACAATTCACCGGGCAAAGGGTAGAAAACATTTTGGACAGATTGTCAGTCCGTCACAGGGCAAAACACACACACACACACACACACACACACACACAAACACATACACATACCTAGGGCAATTTTAGTACCTCCAATTATGCAAGTCTTAATACTGTGGGAGGAAATCGGTGGACCCAGACCGCTCTACATGGGAATCAAACCCAGGACCTTCTTGCTGTGAGGCAACAGTGCTACCCACCAAGCCACCGTACCACCCTAACGGTGCTAATATGAAGTTGTTGTTGTTAGAAAGCTGATGCGTTCAGCTATGTATCTATATGTGTGTCACATATAGTCAACCCAACCAAGTATCCTTTATCCTCTGCTATGCAGCCACTGTTGGGTCCTTGAGCGAGGCCCTTAACCCTGTCTGCTCCAGGGGCGCCGTACAATGGCTGACCTGCTTCCAAACAAACTGGGATATGCAAAGCAAGAATTTCATTGTACTGTACGTCTGTTTATGTATATATGACAAATAAAGGTTCTCTATTCCGGGCGGCATGGTGGCTTAGTGGGCGGCACTGTCGCCTCATAGCAAGAAGGTCCAGGGTTCGATCCCCAGGAGGGGCGGTCCGGGTCCTTTCTGTGCGGAGTTTGCATGTTCTCCCCGTGTCCGCGTGGGTTTCCTCTGGGTGCTCCGGTTTCCTCCCACAGTCCAAAAACATGCCACCAGGCTAACTGGAAACACTGAATTGTCCTAAAAATACCCGGCCACTAGATGCACAAACCAGTGCATTGTAGTGCCGGTCACAAGCCCGGATGAATAGGGAGGGTCGTGTCAGGAAGGGCATCCGGCGTAAAAACTGTGCCAAATCACGCCGGCGACCCCTAACGGGAAGAAGCCGGAAATGCCGACCCCAACGGGACAAAGGCTGAGGAACAAGGAGAAGAAGAAAGGTTCTCTATTCCATCCTCAAGCTGTACTGCATTTTTCAAACCCGCAGCTACAATCGCGAGGAGCTCCCGTCAATCTGGCAACCCTCCCTCGCATTACAAGTGCTTCTTTCATTGTTGCGCAGATTGCGTAAGTCACTGCGCCACGGTGCTTCTCTAATGGTGACGAGTGTCAGAGAACTCGGGCTGTGTCTCAATCCCCAATGACGTCTTCGTGCTAACACAGTGGACTTGCTTCTATGGAACGGTCGGTGTTTTATACCCTATGTAGTGCACTGTGTAGGTAGTATGGAGATATTTGGGATTAAACCCGACACTGGTGCGTCATTTCCTGAAGGATAAGGCACTTAAATTAGCGGGGTGTGTATCAGCCCTCAGGCGGCGAAATCTCAAACACACATCCAGAACCTGAGGGGTGAAAAGAAGACTCATGAAATACACAAGCACTCACAATCAGGGTTATTTTACATCATATTTAATAAACTTCTGGATTCATACATTTGTAATGAATATAAAACATGTATTTCTTTTTTATTTTAACTTTTTAAGGTGGTACAACTACACACTACAAGTGTATCTTCGGTTTTAAGAGAGGTCTTCAACTTTGTGATGGGTCAAAGTCAGATTTATTTGTAAAGCGCTTGTTACAATAGACATCGTCTCAAACTGTAATGCAACTTTACAGAATCCAGAACCAACAGACCAAAAAACCCTGTTGAATACAGGAAGGAACCTTAAGAGGAACCAGACTCAGCAGGAACCTCCGCCCTCCTTGGGTGGCCTGGAGGATCATTTAAATAAATATAATTTACACAGATCATACATACACACAATTAAATTCAACTAAAAGTTATAACCAGCAAAAAATAATCAGAGTTCTTTATTATTCAGTCCAGTCTGTGATGAAGTCCGTAGTCTCCGTCACACCTAGCGGGAGCAGCATCGTTGGTGCAGCAGTCTCGACCTGCAGGATTCAATCTCGGGTGGGTGAACAGGTTCCCGTCAGAACCACCTCGGGGTAAAGAACAGAAAATGTAGTTAAAATGTGATGTGAAATCATTAAGAGTAAAAAGTCAGACTCCGGCACACCTAATTATGACATCATAACTAAAATGGAGAGTGAGCAGGTAACACGGTCATGAAGGCTTTCACAGGACGTCAGCGTCCACCTCCCCTACCATCATCAAACCTGAGTGATCGGATGAGAGAGGCAGAACGACAGCAACCCAACATCCATGATCACCACAAGTTCCTATCACCTAGAACCTCCAAGCTCTGCGCCTTTGTCTATTGTCTGGGTGGGCAGCTTCGGACCTAGGGGCCAGAAATCAGGCACAGCGGCCAGCAAATCTGACAAACATGAGAGCACCAGAAAAAATAATAACACACACCAATTTTAATTGTCCGTTTGGTGTTGAAGAAAGTTCTATAATCTCATTTCACTTTGTAACGTTACCCCTGAATTCCTCATTAGTGATTATTTATGACCAAATAAGTCAAGAGTCATAAATATTATTTGTTAAGCCGTGACCCATCTGTGGTTAATATTTACAGGCTGATCTTTAATCTAAATTTCTTGGAAAAACTATTTAGAAACTGGTGTCAATCCGGTTAAATAATGATCTTAATGCCAACCAACTTAATAAAAGGTTTTAGTCTGGTTTCAGGGCCTGTCGCAACCGTGAAACTGCTTTTCTAAAGGTCCTAAATGATCTAAGAAACTACAGAGACATGGGAAACATTTCAGTTTTGATTCTGTTGGATTTACTGCTGCTTTTGATAGTTGATTATGGGTCTTCGCTGAGTCTTAGACTGGTTTTGAATATATTCAAGAGGCTGTGATTACTACGTTGCACTGGGCAACTGTATAGTACTTCGAAATGTCACACAATTACCTGTGGAGTCCCTTAAGGATCAGTCTTGGGACCTTTGTTGTTTACCATGGATGTGCTTCCAATGCCCGTTATTACCACCAGTAAATCAACACAAATTATTCTCAGCTTTATATCTCCTTGCACCAAATAATGGCAGGTCTATCAGCTTACTGTTCGATTACATAAGTGATTTTAATATCTGGATGTCTTGCAATTTCTGGCAGTTGTAAATAACATGTTGGTAATTTCTGTAAAACTGTGGAATATCTCAAAGGTTCAGGGCATTCTAACCCCTGCTGATAGCGAGAACCAGAATGTCACCAGAGTGCAAAAGCACAAAACATGGCAAATACTGGTTGGTGTCCAGCAAAAAACATAGGAGCTGTAAGTTAAAACCCAGTTGCCCAGTTGAAACCAGCAATAAATCGGTTCCTTGCTGCAGAAACAAGCTTAAAGCAGCAAACAGTGACCAGCAAAAACCAGTGTATGAACTGACCAGCTCCATTACCAACCAGACCTGGTTGTGTTGTGAACACAGAACAACAATGCTTATTTAAAACGAGAAATATAGCAGCTAATACTGGTCTGGACTGTTGTTTTTTTCCTTTTCCCAGCACGCTGATGCTACAAAATACAGTCAGATCAGTCATCTCATTCCTAAATGCGTAAATGTTACATACTGCAGCCCATAAATCTCAATTCTGTGCCCACTTGGTGTAATCGTGCAGTCCGAATGCAGAGCCGTGGGATCAGGGATCTTTTCCCATCCCGTCTAAAATAGATCTGTTTCAAAACAGCACCAGTGCAAACTCCACACTTTCACACACCCAGCAGGCACCAGTCTCGGGTTCGTCCTTTCCAGTAATGCATCTTCCACCCCTTTTTTCTGAGGCGAAGTGGTACGTTCCACCTCCTGTGTCCTCCAGCTCCTGCTGCATCCTCCATCGCTGCACTTCCCCTCATCTCAGCTCTCCTTGAGGACGAATCCGAGGCCCATCTGCGCAGCCCTGCCCTGATCTCTCTCAGTCTCAGGCCCTCATCTGAATTTAGGACAAGGACACAGAGGAGAAAGTAGAACCTCACAGGGAGGTGGGTTGTGTTTCTGGTCTTTTATTGATGATGCTGTTTCTGCTGGAGGTGCAGGAGGGCTTTGGGCCTAAAAGCAGCATCACAGCATGCATCACCTTTCTTCTTTTCTATTTATGTTCTCCATGCTTGGTCTACAGTCTTGTTTAGGACTCTTTTTAATGTTTTTAATGTCCTCTTTATTTTGAGTCCTGGATGCAGATGGAGGGCTGGACTGGAATTTAACACACTTGTGAATTTTTGCAGGTTCATTTGTCTCATTTTATCTCAGCTGGGTGTAGTACGGTATACGTACAGTATCACATATTTGCATGGTGTGTGTGTGTGTGTGTTTTCTCAGTCACTAGGCTGTACACTGGTCTGCATGCACTTACTGAACACACACGTTCCCATGAGACGACTACCGGATGTCAGACTTTACTGTAGATCTCAGTAAATGCAGCCAACCTTTGCAGACGCTCGTCATGCTAGATACTAGATATACAACAACGACATATTTTGGTAGAAACACCTTAAAATTTTGACATGTAGTGTGTATATAGTGTGTGAACTTACTCAGAATCCAGTATTACAGCTGCAGAACTATAAACCGATGAGGTGAAGCCACATGTTGGGCACCAGAGGACTGACCTTGGGCTAAGAATGTGAATCTTTTTTATTATTTATATTAAATACTGGATTCAAACAGGTTTTTGTCTTATAAAACAATAGTGCAGAGTGTGTGATACAGCTTAGCACTCTAGTGTCATATATTTATATTTTTCATTCAATGTTATTTGCTCAATGAAGACGTTTCATTTTGTTTTCCATTTTCATCAACCGCTTTATCCTGGTCAGGGTTGCTGCAGGTCTGGATTCACCATAAACGCTGGGCACAAGGCATGAACACCCTAGACACCCTGTGCCAATCCATCAGTCATATCCAGTCATGTCAGTACAGATGTCCAGTCGGGCCGATAGCACCGGTGAGAACCCAGATCTCAGCAGTAGTGGACTTTACCCCCATTGTTACTGGGAGGCACCAGGGCCACACAACCCTGTTTAGGATGAACCCATAATAAAAAATGAGTGAATAAATAATGCAGATGATGTGGATCAGATTATCCAGATAGCAGGACTTAGGATTTGTGAATTACTGGTGCGTACTAACATGTGCATGTAATCACCTAAATATAGTCCGAAACCTTCTAACTCTCGCTCTCGCTCCCTTTTTTATTTCCCAGGCATCACAAAACACCTCGGAGACCAAACTGACCCCCATCGAGTGTGAATCTATTCAATTCTACTTCTCAACATGGAGTCCAAGGCCAAGCCCCAAAAGACAGAGAAGAAGGAATCTGCACCGCCTCTGAAACCGGAGCCCACTCCCGCCGCGCCCGCCGCAGAGGAGAAACAAGCGGAGGATGGCGCCGGGAACCAGGAGGGGGCGCAGGAGGGGAGTGAGGGAGCAGGGGGCTGCTGTGAGACCCTGGAGAACCTGAAGCCCTTCCTCATCGGTGGAGCCGTCGTAGCCCTCGGTGCCATAATCGTGGGCGTGGTCTTATTAGCCAAGAAGAAGTGACAACATGATACGATATGATTGGGTAGTGGGTGACGGGGGCACGGCCTATCGGAGGAGGGATGTTTTAATATTGTGGGGTTGGGGGCACCATGCTTCTTCATGATCAACTTTTGATTTTAGCGACATTAGCAATATTAGCCAGCTATCTCAGGTCACGTTCGGATGTGGACGTGACCCACGCACAGTCATGTAGGATCTAGTGGCAGGTCTTCTGGACAGCTATGGGAGACTCAGGTTGGGCAGAAAAATAAGATAAAATTAAAAAGCCACCTCACCGACATCGTAGTTGTCTATCATACTTTATCTAGCTACTTAATAGTTTGTGATTAAAATCTATGTGAAGCTTCAGGCTGGGCAGAAGAAACCAAACGTAGACCAAACCTGATGGTTTTGTCCAAAGCAAAGCTTCATCCACCAAATCTAGACTGCTTTTGAAGCTTCTTCGGGCGTCTTCTGTCCAAATGAGGCTTTTATCTGCCAAACTTCTGAGCTTCTCCTTCCCAAACTAAGGTTCCTCCAACATGTTGCCCAGCTGAGGCTGAACAAACTCTGTAATGTTTGTTTTCTTCAGCATGACCAGTTTCCTCATAGCTGCCATATCCAGACCCCTAATGCTCTATAATAACATATATATTATTATTAACACATGATGCATTACTGTAACTCCTAAGAATAAAGTGCAATATGACGTGTTTTGTTGTATGACGCCATCAGTGCTTGAATCAGCGCGTGAATCCTGGTTGGTATTTAACCTGTATGATATTTTATGAATCAGTAGAAGCCAGTTTGACTATTTAAACCCTACGTGGGGCTTCAAGAAGTAATAATCGGTGTGTGAGTGAGTGCACGTACAGGAATATATACAGTAATACGTGTTTTCCATTACTGTATGTGTTCAGGATATATGTATGAATTTAGGAAGGACAAATATATAACATATTAATTAGACTGTATTTATAGAATTTACACCTTATGTATTTTTGTACCATACACACTGTGCTTTATCACATCATATATTGTTATTATTACTGTTATTATTATTAATATCATTTAATGCATCCAGTGAAAATATGTTTATCATTGTTCACTCAGTTGCCAGTTTATTACACAGGTCTTAATAAACCAGGTCCAGAATTTTACATGAGTAATATTAACTGTAATAAACTGGAACCCTGTTCTGCACCCAGTGTTCCCAACATCCCTGCAAAAAGCCAGACCTGATCTTGGTGAGACTGGTTTAAGCTGGTCAGGCTAAGAGAACAACTGGACCAGCTTTTGCTGGCTGTGGACCAGCTAAATGAACCCAATACGATCTGGATTGACAGGAACCCTAATTAGAACGATCACGGTTACGGAATTGATTGAAGCTTATTGGCACTACAAAGCTGGCAACTCAGTTTAGAAAATGCTTGAATGGCCATGTAATGCACATACATACACAGGTACATGCACAGTTTTTATTTTTATTTTCTTGGTTTTATCTTGTTCTCTTTTAAAACCAACCATTTCCTGTAGAACACGAGTAGTTAAACACTGACACGTTAAAAGACCAAAAATAGGTCAGAATTCACATCAGATCAGTTTCAGAAACCCAGCCGGACCAAACCGATCCACTCAACACATCTCACACAAGTTCTACCAACATTTATGAAAGATTTTCGTTCCCTCAAGTGCGTATGTAATGCAATAATTCTACTAGGACTCAGTAAAATAAGAATTTTCTTCTAGAATTATTATTTAAACTAGTAATGAAAGGGTCCTGCTGCTGAAGTGCTGGATGGAGCATCAGACACGATGATGCTGAGGTGTGGATGATCGTAGCCAGAATAACAGATAATAGGAGCTTTTTCCATTTGTTTTTATTTTGTGCACCCTCCTCCCTGAACGTCTCCCTCTGGTCCAACTGTAAAATAAAATCTAGATGCTATTTATTGAACTCATTAAAGCATTAAACTCAGATTTATTGAGGCTGTGTGTGTATTTTCTCAATCCGTTTCCATATTTCTATCTGCACTGATGGAAAATTTTTATGTTTTATAAATTTTCTCAAACCAATCCATATTCTGCATGGTTTTGGGGTGGAAGGTGACCCAAAGTACCCAGATAATTTATTTTCTTATAGTAGAAGTATATTAAAGTATAGTACTGTGTATGTAAAGTGTAAAATTATTCATCTGTGTTGATTAATTACTGCATAATGAATTTAGGAAGGAAAATATAAACAAAAAAAACCAAATATTAATTAGACTGTATTTATGGAATTTACACAGTATGTATTTCTGTACCATATACACACTGTGCTTTATCACAACACTATTATTACAGTTTTAATATCACTTAATGCATCCAGTGAAAATATTTCCATCATTGTTTACTCAGTTGCCAATTTATTACGCAGGTCCCAATAAATTATTATAATAATTGGAAAAAAATAATTATAATTGTCATAAAACTTAAGCATTAATCAAGACATTTACTAACCACGATTTAATATTTAACAGAACTGACGTTTGCTTTTAATTTATAATGCAACATTTTGCTATATTAGCAATAAACTAAATTCGATTTACACAGAAGCACAAGGGCACCGTTATACTAGAACAGGAAAAGGCCTTCCCTAAAGAAAGAAAGAAAGATATCCTTTATTTGTCATATATACATATACAGATGTACAGTACAATGAAATTCTTTCTTCGCATATCCCAGCTGGTGTTGGAAGCTGGGGTCAGAGCGCAGGGTCAGCCAACTTACGGCGCCCCTGGAGCAGACAGGGTTAAGGGCCTTGCTCAAGGACCCAACAGTGGCTACATAGCAGAGCCAGGATTTGAACCGCCAATCTTCCGGTTGATAGCCCAAAGCTCTACCCACTAGGCTACCACTGACCCCAAAAACTGTTGCTGCAAAGTTGAAAGCATATAATTTCCTGGATATGGCTGAAATACATCTATTAAAAAAGTAGAAGGGATGTCCCAATACTTTTGTCCATATAATGTATATATGATTTACATGAGGCAGCACCATGGTCGCACTGTCGCCTCACGGCAAGAAGGTCCTGGGTTTGATCCCCAGGTGGGGCGGTCCGGGTCCTTTCTGTGTGGAGTTTGCATGTTCTCCCCGTGTCTGTGTGGGTTTGCTCCAGTTTCCTCCCACAGTCCAAAGACATGCACGTGAGGTGAATTGGAGACACAAAATTGTCCATGAACTGCACTATAATAAAATGAACTTACATAATAAAAAAACGATTTTTATTCATAACTTCAGTAGCATTTAAAGTATTCAGCATATTAATAACTTCAATAGCTTTTAAAATATTGATCTAATTGCTCCAAAACAAGTTGTATTTTATCAAGTGTAACCCACGTTATATACTACAACTCTTATACTGACACTTTTACCCTTTATTACATAATAAAAAACAGATTTTTATTCATAACTTTAATAACATTTAACTTTGTGGATTTGTCTACCTGGATTATTGAGCATGCATCAACAGAATAGCATTTAAAGTATTCAACATATTAATAACTTCAATAGCTTTTAAAATATGCATCAAATTGCTTCAAAACAAGTTGTATTTTATCAAGTGTAACCCACATACCAATTACATTTAAAAAGAATAGATTTTATTTGTTATTATCGTTGTATTTGTTTTTAGTTATTAGTTTAGGTTTGAACCCGGGATCTTCGTTGCTGCTAATTCATGATCTGAGTCAGTGGGAAAACAGTAGTAAATAAGGCACAATAAAGACGGACTGTAAAGCTTTCCTAGTCTATATATATATATATATATATATATAGTAATTAAATATTTATTTTTATTTGTTTTGTTTGTTTGTGTTTCTTTTGGAAGCACGTGGTTCCCTATGCGGAACTACTTTCTGTCACCATTGTTTCTTCCGTTGCTGTTTTCCTGGTACAGAAACGTGTTTCGTTAGCACGCAGGAGGAACGTTTCTGATCTCACTGGTGAATAATTCTGTATTTATCTATATTGTTAATTTATTTCTGGGTCTGTATTTAAGATAATTGAGCGTTTGTATGTTAAAACTGAGTGCAGCGCAGTTTAGAGTTATTGTTGACGGTGTAGATTCGCTTGTTTACGTAACGTCACGGTATTCCGTACAGTCTCAGTATTCAGCACTACATACCTCCATCATTACAACACTTATATTAAATATGTGCTCATTAATACTAACACGATAGTCTGATTATTTATTCACCACTAGATCAAGAACTTGTGCGACTCAACCGCGCTGTACGGATTTCTGTTATTGCTAACAGTGTTCCGCACAGCACGTCAGACTGGTCACAACTGGACGAATTGGAACCTCTAATGCGAGTCACACATTTTACTCACGGGTGTAATGATACACCTAAATCTTATGGAACAGCTTCAGAGATGAGTGGAGTCTGTTATAGCTGCAAACTCTTCATGAGAGTGGTTTTGGACTGGGATGCCAACAGGCTCATGGTCATCATATAATGTACATACACATTGGTGTACAGAATACAATAACCTTCACTTTTATCAGTCGCTTTATCCTGGTCAGGGTCATGACGGGTCCAAATCCACCGGGAAACACTGAGTGCCAGGCTGGAACACCCTGAACAGGGTGCCAATCCATCACAGGGCATAAGAAACAGCCAGACATGTCTGTGCAGACGCCTGGCCGGCATCACCGCAGAGATTCAAACCCTTTTCTCAGAGGTGGTGGGCTTGTGTATTGGCCACCCGAGCGCCCGGGTTAATCCAGCGCTGTATAAACACTAGGCGTCCACGTAGACCAGGGTGGTGGAGGTGTTTCTGACTGTTGTATGATGTGTTCAGGTGTTGGAGAGGAGCGCTTGAGGATGATCATCCCGGTCCGCTGTTTTACCTGTGGGAAGATTGTAGGGAATAAATGGGAAGCTTATCTCGGACTCCTGCAGGCGGAGTACACAGAGGGGTAAGAACCAATACCATCATTCACTGAAATGTGTTTTTTCTATTTATTTATTTATTTATTTATTTACATTTTCGGCATTTAGCAGACGCTCTTATCCAGAGCGACCTACAGAAGAGCGTCCGCAGTAAACATGACCTGACTCGAGTTTAAGTAAACAACAGGGCGAGGTGTAAGTGTGTAAGTGTGGTTGGAAGTAGAAAGCGTTGGGAGATAGAGAGAGAAGGACACAAAGTGATGGTCAGAGAGGTGAAGTGGGGTGACGGCTGAAGACCAGGTCCAGAAGATTGCCTCCTTTATGTGTTGGAGGGCCGTGGTTAAAGAGGTCGAAAGATGAAAGGAGAGGAAGAAGACAGGACGACTGAGCGACCGATCAAAGCGAAGCGTATTAACCTAAGGTTGTTGTATTCTGTACACGAATGTGTATGTACGTCATATGGACGAATGAGCTTGTTGGCATCGCAGTCCAAAACCACTCTCATTAACACCACAGTTTGCAGCTATAACAGCCTCCACTCTGCTCCGAAGCTGTTTCTTAAGATTTAGGTGTATCGTTACACCCGTGAGTAAAATGTGTGACCTGCATTGGAAGTCACTATTTGTCCAGTTTGGACCAGTCAGACGTGCCGTGTGGAACACTGTTAACGAGAACAGAAATCCGTACAGCGCGTGCAAACAATAATCAATCGTAGTCGTTTTAATTTGTAAGTTTTAATATAATTGTTGTGTTAATTAAAGTATGTTGAATCTACAGCGTCCCTCCCTCCCTCAGATACACACTACTACGTATGAAGTCTACACATTAATATTTGCATTTCTTGATACTATTATTTAAAAAATGTTCTCCGTCTGTGTCTCAGCGACGCTCTGGACGCTCTGGGGTTGAAGCGCTACTGCTGCCGCAGGATGCTGCTCTCTCACGTGGACCTGATCGAGAAGCTGCTGAACTACGCTCCGCTGGAGAAATGACGCTGCTCGTCTTTCGCTTCAGTCGTGTATAGATACGTTCCTCTGATGTGTTGATCGGACCCCCGAGCTTTGTGTTTATTGGACTCATTGCAGAACTTGTGTTTTTCTTTCTTATGATGTTTGATTAAAATAAAGTAGTAAAACATCTCCCGTGTGCTTTTCGTGAATAATCACAGCTCGGCCAGTTGGAACTATTTTATTTTTATTTATTTTATTTCTGTCGCATCCAGTTTCCTTAGTTGTATCTCCTACTGTCCTCTATCTACTGTACTGCTGCAGACCTCTACACACACACCCTATCGAACACCTTTGGTATGAATTGAAACGACGATTGCGAGCCCGGCCTTGCCGTCCATCATTAGTGCCTCACAAGTGGTCACAAATTCCAATAAAATACTCCAAAATCCCTTGGAAAATGTCCACACTGAGAGCCCTGCATCAACACAGGTTTGATTCGTACCCCTGGTTCCTCTAGGCATGAGTTTTTATAATGCAGGAGGTAGATTGGCAGGTCTAAGCTGTCTGTCTGTGTGACATCCAGCAATTCACTTAATCGTGACAGGATACAATACAAACACTAGGGGTTGAGAAAAGGTCAAGGAGTACCAACTTTGCAATGGTGGGGGCTTGAACAAGCAACCTTCTGATCACTAGTCTAGTACTGTAACTGCTGAGCTACGACCGTCCTCTTGGACTGTCCACTTCCGTACGTATATATTTATTTAATTTTACAATTAGGGGTTGAGAAATGATCAAACACTACCAACTTTGCAATGGTGGGGCTTAAACAAACAACCTTCTGATCACTAGTATATAAATATATATACTGTATATACAGTATGTATATAAATTTAGATATAAATATACAATCAGAAGGGTTAGAAAAGATTAAATGGTACCATCTATGGTAGTGCTTGAACAAGCAACCTTCTGATCACTAATCTAGTACTCTAACTGCTGAGCTACGACTGTCCTCTTGGTGTCCTGCATTTCTGGTTGGCACGGAACACCCACGCAGCCCTGACCAGGATGAGCAATTTGTGAAATGAATGACAACAGCGCCGCCTAGTGGCAGCTTTTATCCATATAAAATATTCATCTCATAAGGGAAAATGAGAAAATGTAAAACAGTACCAAGTTTGCAATGGTGGGGCTTGAACAAACAACCTTCTGATCACTAGTCTATATCTATATATAGCACTGTTGACGTCTGTGCTGGCTGACCAGCCCTGCAGACTAGCACACGCACCTCTTCTGATACACCTAAATCCACAGGGGTGCTTTCTCTCACCAGCCTGCCGTAACAAGGTTTTTATTGCTGTATCTCAGCAGGACAGTAGGGGTCGCTGCTGGACATTTCCGGCCCCCGTTTGTCTGACCAGGCCGGCGGGTTAGTAATCAGTGATGTGAGAAATAAAACACACGGCGAGTGTAAGAGCACCGATCCTCAGTCTCGCATATTTATTCCCAACAATAATATGAGAATATAAAGAATATTTACATCGAAAGCACAGAAAGCAAGAGTGAACCATCCGCCCGTCAGTGCCTGTGTCTGTGATCCCTCTCCTGACCGCGAGCTCTCTCCGAACCGGACGAGTGACCCCGGTTCCGGTCCCGTTCTCGCTCTCTGTCCGAGCTGGACGAGCGATCTCTGTACCGGTCTCTCTCTCGGCTCCTGGGTCGCTCCTGAGACCGGTGTCTCTTTCTACAGAGGAAGAAAATCAGACGTAAGGGCAGCACACGAACAAGAGGATTGATAAATCATTTGTGATATTTAACACAGAGTTCCAACAGTTCTAAACTTCATGATGGTAGTAAAAATATAAATGACTCTTGAAGTCCTTTTATGACTCGGCCAAACCCTCATAAGCAGAACTTGAATAAACAGAAGCCATCAAAACCCAACTTCCTTTGACAGAACGGACACAAATCACACAGTCACACTCCGAAACCTTTATATAGAAGCTTGTAGATTTGGAATAGGACGTCTAACGAGCACACGGACAGATGTCCGGATATTTTTGGCCATGTTATTAAACAAAACATGGAATTAAACCATGGAGACCAGGTTTATCCATGTCAGGGCTGTGCAAGGCAGGAACACCCGCCTGTGTAGACGCCTGGGTGACTGATAGCATGTACAAAGAGCTCTGACAGGAGGGGGCGCAATTGTACAGAAGCAATGAAGCCAAGCGACATCCCTCCCTCTATGAGGCACGGCCAATTGTGCCGCTTTAGATTGTTGGCCAATGGAGTGCTGACAAAATGGACTCCACGTAACCACAGCGAGAGTCATGTTTAACCAGTCTACGTCTAGAAGTGCAACACCAGCCTGAAAAACACCGGAAAACCCTGCAGGGGGCGCCAATCGACACAAAATCATTGGCCGACAGTACCTGGATGAGCAGTTCTTACTCTCCACAGAGTACAGACAGTCTTTGAGGGACTCGATAAGGGCGTGGCACCGCTCATCTGTGTAAACGCGCGACTGTCTGATCACCGCCATGGCGGTCAGGAGCGTCTCCACGGCCAACGAGATCTCGCCTGCAAATAAAAAGAGAAGAAATGAGATGTAGGCCATTATTGGGGGGGGGGGGGGGTGTATAGTGAATCGTACATATCACTGTGTAACTATTACAGCGGTGCCCAATACGTCGACTGAGATCTACCAGTCAATCGCACAGTGCACGCTGGTAGATCGCGCCTCGTTCAAACAGGTCAGATTGACACAAAATGTGGCCACTGTTTCTTTAATTTGTGGTTTGTTCCCACAGCTACACCTCAGCCTGCCTGAAGCACCGCGAATCTAGAAAGTTTTCATTCATCGGTAGCCAGTTTGCGCCACAAGAACCTCGCATTTAAGAAAATGGCGTTAATTAAAAATGAACAACAAAGCTTTTAAAATCTATTTGATTGTTGTTTGTTCCTGGCTTACTGCAGAATCAGTTCGTGTGATTCTAGTGATTATTGGATGTTTATTGGCCGAAAACGAGACGAAGGAACCTCAGGCGAACATCTAGTATAAAACTAACATGACCACGGTGGTGCACGGTGTCCACTACAAGAATCCCTTTCCCATATTGTTTATTTTTTGCAAAATACGTGCACGTCAGATACACAATATAAGCCGCAGCGGTGAAAACACGCGCTGCAACCAGAGCTGGGATCTCGAATACGTCGTACCGAGTCTCGTCTCTGCCTGCCGGCTGAAGGCCGAGCGGCCACGCGAACAACGATTGGCCTGTTGTTTAGATGGGCGGGACTAAGCCGGATGTGGGTCTCTCTCTGTCAGACTGGTGCGATTACGACCTCTGCTGGCTGATTAGAGGCGCCTGCACAGAGATGAGGAGGGAGTGCTCTTAGTGTGTGTCTCTTCGTACACAACGTTGGGTGGCACAACACTCGTCAATGTGTGGGTGACGAGATGGTGGGTTAGCTTCGATCTCCTCGGTCAGAGCGGGGATCGGCATTGGCGGAGAGGAAGCGTGACGCAATCGGGCAAACTGGACGCGCTAAAGGGGAAGAACAATGGGAGAAAATGCATTTTTTTTTTTAAATACACAATATAAAAAGTCTGAATAGTAGGGGATGCGGTGTCATTGTTTTGTCTTTCTTCGCAAAACTCCTGCCCGACTTTCCATTAAAAAGGAAATGGAACAGTGGTCTCTTATCAAGTCGTCCCCTTTTACTAAGAGGAAATACATTAGATGTGGTTGGGGCATGGTGTCACATGGGTGTCTGCAGTCAAGTGAGCTTTAAGCTGTAGGTCAGGCATGTGCACAGAAGGTGATCGGGAACAAGCTAGGCCGCTGCGATGTAAAGCTCATCACCACTGGACTCTGGAGCTGCAGATAATGCCAAGTTCACACTACACGACTTTCCAAGTGGTCGGGTCGCTGTACAGTTCACTCTACACGACTGATGGGCGATGGGCGGTTTCACACTACACCATCGATCACCAACTGGAATCGCAGGCGAGCTTCTCTGCTCTCCCAAACTACGTTCTGTCACGAAAACAAGCGCGAGAAGTGACGAGAGGTTTAATGACACCACGTCCAAACATGCTCGTCAACAAGTAGCGAGCAAAAGTTGTGCGCTGATGTGCAGAGTAAAATCAGGGAGAAAAAATAAATGAATCTGAGTGGATTTGGCAACACGATCAGTATGGATTGTTCTATAGTGAGTTGGAGGTTAATTAATATTTTTGCAATGCAGCGTGGGTGTTTTGTAGAGAACAATCAGGTCAGAAATACTGTAAGACGTGTGTGTGCTGATGTATTCTGATATAAACTATATTATCCCCCTGTCCCACCTGTTTACACTCCACTCCTGCGTTTCCCCTCACACCGTATCCTGCGTTCTCATTGGCTGTTCGACACCGCACTCATTGCCAGACGTGCAACTGAGATCAGATAACTGACGTGCTAGAAATCTCAATCCGGTCACCGAGCGCTCGGCGAGCCGGCAAATCTAGCGCCGACCAGCCGCCGAGAGAAAAACAGGGCCAAAAGTCGTGTAGTGTGAACCGGGCATAAAGTCACAGTTGGCTGCCATTGCGGCAACTAAGCGTAAGGGCATCGGTCCGGTTAGTTTGGTGTGGATGATTTGGAACAGCGACCGTGAGCCAGACCGTATGAATCGTTTTGATCCGATACTGATACTCAGGCGTCCACATACTTTTGCTCATGTGGATGCGAGTGCGTGAGATTTGTGGAGAGCAGACCTGAGGTGGCTTCAGACATGGCTTTCTTGATGGCACTGCTGGCGACGGTTCTGTTCCTGTTGATCAGCTCCTCGCTCTCTCCGTCCCTGCTGGAGGTCAGACGAGGGTCAGAGCTTCGGTCACTTCACATCAAACTGCACAGTGATTCTGATGTTGTACGGTGTAGCGTGTCTCTCACCTGTTCTGGCTGTACGGCGTGTTACTGTTACTGCTGCCGCTGTTGTGGGTGTTGTGGGTGTTGTGCCCGGACACGAAGCTGGGATTGATGTGCAGGGACGGTGCGGGTGTGCGCGGGTGCGTAAAAGGGTTCGGGACGTGCGTGTTGGGGGGCGGCGTGTTCCGGAAGAACGCGTCAGGGGGGAACATGCCGGGTAAGGGAGGCGTAGGGAGAAGAGCGTTGGGGAACGGAGCGTACGGTAAGCACGGCGGGAACCGAGGGGGAGGCGTGTTAAACAGAGGAGAGGCGCTGTTAAAAAACGGGGGGCTGAAGGAGGGCGGTTTGGAGGGCGGATGGAAGAGGGGGGGCGGGGGGAACCGCTGGACGTTCGGCGAGGACGGAGGGGGGGATGAGGTGCTCGCGCCGTCCTGTTCCGGAGAGCTTTTGGAGCTCAGGCGCAGAGGTATTCCTGTCCGGAAACACAGCGAGAGAGAACGTTTTAAATGGGACCGAGCCACGCCCCAAATACAAAGGTACGGAGGCCACGCCCACTTCGTCGCTGTACTCACGTTTTCTGGCCTCGCTCTCGAACATCTTGAGATATTTGCGAGACGCCACGCGGCACTCCAGCTTCTCGCCGTTGATCTCGTACAGCGACATGGTCTCGAGGAGCCGCTTCACCGACTCCTCCGTGCTCACCACCATCTCGGCAAAGCTGTGAGGATCAAACACGGCAGCTCAAAATAAACCCAAAAAATAATCACAAATAAAAAAACAACCCATTTAATCTGGTGGTGAGGGTCACGGTGGGTCCGGTTCTGCCAGGAAACACTACCCGCAAGGTAGGATCGACCTATTCAGTGCGCCAATCCATCACAGGAAAGCATACACTGATCAGCCGCCTCCTTGTTTCTACACTCACTGTCCATGTTATCAGCTCCACTTACCATATAGAAGCACTTTGTAGTTCTACAATTACTGACTGTAGTTCATCTGTTTCTCTGCATGCTTTGTTACCCCCCTTTCATGCTGTTCTTCAATGGTCAGGACCCCCACAGGACCACCACAGAGCAGGTATTATTTAGGTGGTGGATGATTCTCAGCACTGCAGTGACACTGACATGGTGGTGGTGTGTTAGTGTGTGTTGTGCTGGTATGAGTGGATCAGACACAGCAGCGCTGCTGGAGTTTTTAAACACCGTGTCCACTCACTGTCCACTCTATTAGACACTCCTACCTAGTCGGTCCACCTTGTAGATGTAAAGTCAGAGACGATCGCTCATCTATTGCTGCTGTTTGAGTCGGTCATCTTCTAGACCTTCATCAGTGGTCACAGGACAGTGGTGCTATTGGCCGGTCAGGTGACTACACAGATACGCAGACATGACTGGCTTGTTTTTTGGGAAGGGGTCAGGAGTCCGAACACCCACTCGGGCTCGACTCTCAGCTCAGGTCGAGCCTAATCAGCTGGAACTAAATGTACACGTCCTTTTTATCCACCAGCATCAATCACTAGATCTGAGGTAGGAGACACTGAAACTGGATATACTCACCCTCTGGACTGACCGTTAGCTTTGTTTTCGGCAAACTTAACCTCCACCACGTCTTTCACTCCAAGCTTCTTCGCCATGGCGATCAGATCCTTGTCGGACGTCCACTAGAGTCAGAATTACAGAAGAAACAACATTCATACATAAAATCCTTACAGACAAACACTGGCAATGGAACGAGTCGTACTAACGAGCTTAGTGTGATTTAATAAGCCGATACTGGTAAGCGGAAACCTTTAGGAGCAACGACAACTCAGTCGTCAAGCCACACAAGCTCAAAGAAGAAAACACAGAGCAGTGAAGCATTTCCACAGCATTAAAAAACACCATCCTCGGTTAAAGCACTCACTACAGAGTCCCAAACTACACCAAGCAACATCAGCAACACAAGGACTGTCAGGAGCTTCAGAGATCATGTTTCTGTGGCCAATATGTTGTATAAAGCACACCAGCATTGGATTCCGGAGTAGTAAAAAAATGCTTTCTGGCATCTAGCAACACACTAGAAGGATTTAGGTTCAGTTCATGCCAGCGTTTGTCCAAAAGTGTAACGTGCCGACTATAAAGAGTATAAATACTAATCTGGAGCTGAACGCTGCAGCGTGCATTTATGTTCCACAGAGTGGGTTCCATTTAGAAATGCCTGCCCAGAGCCCTGACCTCAGCCCCATTTAACACCTCTGGAATGTCAAACCTCAATAATACTTGTGTCTAAATGGAAACAAATGCCTGCAGTAATGTGCATCAACACAATTCTGAAGGTAAAGCTAACGTGTCACTGGTCGCAGATGGATGAAACCTACCCAGTTGAAGTGACCCACATAGACAGAAAAGGGTCTGGCTAGTGGTTTACCACCTTCCAATTTCTCATCTTCCGATTTGGGGTCCTCAGACTCCGTTTTTACCGGCGTCATCACGCTGGTCACAGATCCGGTTAAGACGTCATCGTAGAGAGCATCGGCTTCACTCTGGACAGAGTCTTCGGCCTGTGGCACACACGAAAACAGACAGGAGGTCAGAACTTGTACACAATCATGCAGTCACTTAGAAACAGCCGGTCTAGAAAATGGTTTAGGTGCAGTTAGAGTCAAAAGTTTACATACAGCTAGGTATGAGGCGTGTGTAGCCTAGATCAGAGCAGTCCTGACATTTCCATAGATTTTTGGAATGTCTGAATCATTGTAAAAGACCTTCTTGGATTTAAGTTATTTGGTATCAAAATCAAACAAGCCTATGTTTACAATCTAGAGTCCAACGACAGGGTGCTTTACACCTCTCAAGCTAAAGAGTATACAAGCTTGGAGTTGTATATTCGGACTGGACATTAAGATTCGAGAGTCAAGATTAACTTTACGGTCATTCCACTGTACACCAAGGTGCATAGAAAAATGAAATGATGTGCATTGGGTTTATCCTAAAAACACCGCAGATTTAAAATAGAGAGCATATATAAAAATAGTAATAAAAATATGTAGGACTGAAATAGATACAGCAAAAGTTACATATAATAATATTCACATGCCGACATTATTATATTGCACAAAATGATTTACCCTTAAATAAAATATGCATCAGAACTTGGTTAGTTTGTTCTGTTCAGGAGTCTTAAAACTCAGTTTGTGTGTCTACGTTGCTTTCAGTGGCAGAGTAAAACTCATTCCAGATACACTTTTAGTAAATCAGTTTAGAAGATCCAGGTCCATAAACAGCCAATGTTCGTCTATAAAGATTCACTGATGCACCAGTGTTTCTAAATTGCCACCCATTAGAAGTGTGTCCACATACTTTTGACAAAGTGGTGCATGTTACCATGGCACGTGTTCCACCTTATTCACAGCATTTTGCACCCAGATAAACTAAACCCATCCTTTCCTTTCTAAACCCTCAGGTCCTGAATAAGTTCACCATAAACAGCAGATATAAGAGGCCTGTCCTGCATCTCTCACCTCTTCTGTGTTCAGATCCTCGTAGATATCAACGTGCTCCGCCATCACGGAATAAAATAAACTCCTCGGTACTTGTTCACAGCTTTACCATGCACACACTAATAAATAAACACGTTTAAGTAATCCAGAAACGATGGAAATGAAATCCTATATTATTCATGACAACCGAGATTGATTCTGTTTGGCTGGCTGGTATCTACAGTATAACCCACCTCCTTTACTTTTTCTTTCCCAACCGTTTTCACACAAACCCCGCCTATCTATAATTATGATTGGTCAGTAATACACAAATGCTGTGATTTTATTGGCTATTATAGGTAGCGCCCAATTATTGGCCATTCCTAATTCAGCAGGTTTAATACAGGTGGAAATAAAATTCATTTTTAGTAACAAATACATCTTTCAATTAGAATGTTTAGTATATTAGTCAGTATAAATATTTACTTTGTATATATTACAATGCGTTTAAAATTTTCATATAAAATTAAAAATTTTGTTGCGATTATTTAAAACGTTTTGACTGTAAACATTTAATAATAACGTTAATGTTGTTAGAATAAGTAATATGAGTTAAAGCGTGTTAAGAAACTGTTTAAGAAAGATATTAAATAAAAAATAAATGTCGATAGCTTTTAAAGTAGAATAAGTAAATCAGTCTGTTGCTAAATTGTAGTCCATTTTACGAAATAAACTACATTTCCTATGAGTTCACTCAGAAGGCCAGGCTGTATCGACAAATCAGACGGCATACTCTCATCCGGGTATTCATGTTTCGCAATCGTGAGGTAGGGTAACGGTTGCGTCTCAAATCGCACACTTGTTTATTACCTAGTGTGTCCAAAAGGTATCGACTCTATATAGGAGATGCACACTACGTAGCAAAACAACATGCGATTTAGGACGCAACCTAACACAGAGCAGTGTATATTCTTATGAAATAGAGGTCACCATGCTGTCATCTGCAATAACAAAAGCAGTAAGTGTTTATATATTGTGTATAAAATGATTATTTTCTGTAATGTTTAATGTTATGTTTAATATAATTTTAAAAAAGCACTGAGATATAAAACGCGTAGGTAAAGTTTACGTTTCAGTAAGCTAAGCTATCTGGTGTAGAACTAAATATTGAAGTCACGTTGTTAATCAAAGTCAGGTCATAATTATGCTCCAAACCTGCTTTTATAATTCTTTTCTAAATAAATAAGTCGTCCTATTTGAAATGGTTTGTGGTGGGATGTTGGAGCTGTTCTACAGTCTGATATTGCTCCTGAAGTTCCAATAATACGTTTTAATAATAATGTCTAAATGTGACTTTTGGAAAGAACATGGAACAATCAGGACTTCATCCTGCAGTTCATCAACCAGCCCTTGATCAGCATTATCAGCCTGGAATATGGAAAGATTATCAGGAATGATGATCTGCACCATAGGGTGCACCGGATGCTGTAAGAAGAATCGGATGAAATGATTTCCAGCTCTGTCACTTTACAGCTGGCAGCTGAACATCGTGGATTAAATACATTGTTTGTTTTCCTCCAGACAAATACATTAAAATGTAAGAAATACAATAAATGTCGCTTAGGTCGCTTAAGAATGTAGGTTTTGGGTTCTTTACATGGCACTGGGGTGGCACGGTGGCTAAGTGGGTAGCCTTGTCGCCTCACAGCAAGAAGGTCCTGGGTTCGATCCCCAGGATCCTTTCTGTGTGGAGTTTGCATGTTCTCCCCGTGTCTGTGTGGGTTTCCTCTGGGTGCTCCGGTTTCCTCCCACAGTCCAAAGACATGCACGTGAGGTGAATTGGAGATACTAAATTGTCCAGGACTGTGTTTGATATAAACTTGTGAACTGATGAACCTTGTGTAATGAGTAACTACCGTTCCTGTCACGAATGTAACCAAAGTGTAAAACATGACGTTAAAATCCTAATAAACAAACAAACAAACAAACATGGTACTGATGCTTGATTACGGATAATAATGGATAAATTAAGTACTTTATTGATCCCTGAGGGAAATAATTTTGCTGCAGCATCATACAAGGTACATTTGTTCAGAAAATAAATAGTATATAATTTGTTTATACAGAATTAAATAAGGCTGTAGGTTTAAAAGTGACAAGTCACCATATTAAATATATCATTTATTATTTATATTATTTATACCACCAGTTTCTTTAGTGCAGGAATTGTGCAGTGACTGATTAGACTTGCAACTGTACAGTTCCATTCCATTAATCATATCACCTGCTCCACTTGCTTTTGTCTGTATTTCCAGCTCCTGCGTGGTGCGTTTCAGATCCCACAGCGTTCGGCGCTTCCTGTAACAGTCCTGAGTCGATCTTTTCGAGGAGATGCTCCAGAACCTCATCTGATCGAGATCCCTCTGCCGCCGTGGGAGGAGAAGATGAACGAGTCGCTGGACATCAAGAAGAAGCGGCTGCTGTACGAGAGCAGGAAGAGAGGCATGCTGGAGAACTGCATCCTGCTCAGGTCTGGAGATACTAAACTCGGCATCCGAATCAATCTTCTTATAAAAAATGCTAACACTGTGATTCTTTGTCCCGTAGCCTGTTTGCTAAGCGGTACCTGGAGTCCATGAGTGAATCCCAGCTGCGCCAGTACGACCAACTCATTAACGAGCCCAGTAACGACTGGGACATCTACTACTGGGCTACAGGTTAGATATGAGGGGCTGGGAGAACGTTCCACACACCATCATTAACACTAGTCTGTACTGATGTAGTGAGCCTGTAAGTTATGCTAGCCCAGCGTCTGAATCCCCAGTGCTATCGGCCGGTCGGGCGTCTTCATACAGACATGATGGACTTGGCTATGTCTGATGGGAGGAGGGGGTTGCGCAATCCCCATGATTGATGCCATTCAGTCTGGGGTGTGTTAATGCATTTCGCCCCCCGTGATTCCAAGGTTAACGGACCCACAGCAACCCTGACCAGGATAAAGTGGAGCTAAATCCACGCAGTAATCAGAGAAACAGACTCACCTGAACTGATCGGATTGTACCTGTGATTTAGCTCAGCGTTTTTGTTGTTGTTGTTTCCACTATTTTGTCCACCACGTTTCATTCTTCCTGTCCTGTAGGGGCGAAGCCGGCGCCCGACGTGTATCAGGGAGAGGTGATGGACCTGCTGAAGGAATTCACCAAGAACAAAGAGATGGAGCAGAGGCTGGACGCTCCAGATCTCGACTACCTCGATAAGAGCAGCAATTAAAAACATCCGTACTTTTATCTTCTGCTCTTGACGTGATCGGCACCACATGAGGAACACGTCAGAACCGTACCTACAGTGACTGATATTAATCATTCGGTTGTTTAGAAGGTTCTAGAACGTACTATAACTTCTGCATGGACTCATAAGTCCTCTTGAATGTTTGCGATAAACTACAGCAGACTTCTCTGTGTCCATATAAATAGGGTAGTTTGACTTCACCTATTTAAAAAAAACCCCATAAAACAGTAGTTTCCTTTTCTGGGAGATCATTCTTCTTACCTTTATCTCTCAATTTAGTCGTTTCCAATTCCTGATTGTAAATCTGATCTGATCACTGAGAGCCGGATATTCACACGCACCCTCCGACAGGGGGTCCGATCAGTGGGCGCTTTTTATCACCGGGCAGTGTTGGGTTCTCACTCAGAGCTTTATCGTGTACGGAGAGCCAGGCTAAGCTCTGTGTGAGGAGGGTACATTTGGGGAATTGGATATGACTAATAAGAAAGAAAATACACAAATAAATTAAAAAATGCACGTCACTGACACGTCTATGAAAGCGTCTTTATTTTAGATAGACGCTGTTAAAACTTGTATGAATTGATTTGTTTTTTTTATTTGTGTAAGATTGAACATTTTGATGCTTTTTTGATTGTTTTTCATCATGTATAATAATTATACTGTAAAATAAAAATGCGTTATAATAAATTATAAAGGTCTTTGTTAGTCGAGTGGTTTTCCATTATCTCCCTGATTGGCTCTATCTTGGATGGATTGGCGCCCTCTTCAGGGTTTTCCTGCCTTGCACCCAGCTTCCCGATGGAACAGGACCTGCAGCGACCCTGACCAGGATTAAACGGTGGATGGAAGTTAATTGAAATGAACCTTGAATGTACCTGCTGCTACAAATGTACTTAAATAAGAGATTAGTTTTGTGCATCATAAACATTTCTATTATTATTTCTCAACGCGTTTTGAATACATACAGTATTAATACTTCATCAACAGCCATTAAATGAATTCATGTAAACAATGTATTCATTCGTTTATTAATTTAATTTCACATTTAATTAAAGCTTAATTAGAGCAGCTAAAGTTCTCGTCTGATGTGGGACCCTCCATGGTGCAGCTTGTAGAAGGTTCTGCAGACCTGAATTTGGATACTTGCCTCTCCCAAAATCATGCAGAAGGTGGACTGGATGTTCTAAACTACCCCTAGATGTGATGTGTGTGGCAGATTTAAACCCTGGTGTGTGTATTTGTAGGGCTTTTAGCTCACAGCAGCCCTGTTTAGAATGAAATGCTTACTAATAATGAATAAATGAGTCAAATAATAATAATAATAATAATAGCATTAATAAACTTGTGGGCAAATCAACACGAATCAATCACCATGATGGAGTGAATAAGCGATTGGTTGCATTATGACTTTCAGACCTCTAGGTGGCAGCACATACTGAATTATAACGAGATTTTAGCCCAATTTAACGCTGCTCTGAGGTAAAGATAAATTAACAGATTAAATAAATAAAGATCAAATTAAAATACACTTTGTTCCCTACAAGGTATATACATGAAATTCCACAAACAGAATACATTATTAATCGTGTGGTTCTCAAACTTTACACATACACACATACACACACACACACACACACACACACACACGTTGACAGATAAATTGTGCTGCAGCGTTTTTTCCCTTAAGACATGAAGGTTCAAACCCAGGTTCACAACTATTTGGCTGTGTAACACCCACACAACCAGCTGTCCGACTGAGCTGCCTAGTCGTGACTAATTATATACAAAATTCTTATACATATAATGACTTTACAATCTCTCAGAAGTGACGCAGCTAGACGAGTGGGTGTTGCATTGCAACAGGTCCAGGTACCTGGGTTTGATCTCCACCTGTGTCCATCTGTCTGTTAGGAATTTCCTTCATCCACCCCTCAAAAACATTCAGAACCAGTTTATTATGAGTGAGTGAATGTTTTAGTGTGTTGCCCTGCGATGTCCAGTGTGTTTCCGGCTGGTACTGGACCCACTGCAACCCTAATCAGGATGGAGAGATGTTCAATCCATAACAGAAGCACTGTTTGATATACTGTACACCGATCAGCCATAACATTAAAACCACCTCCTTGTTTCTACACTCACTGTCCATTTTATCAGCTCCACTTACCATATAGAAGCACTTTGTAGTTCTACAATTACTGACTGTAGTCCATCTGTTTCTCTGCATGCTTTGTTACCCCCCTTTCACCCTGTTCTTCAATGGTCAGGACCCCCACAGGACCACCACAGAGCAGGTATTATTTAGGTGGTGGATGATTCTCAGCACTGCAGTGACACTGACATGGTGGTGGTGTGTTAGTGTGTGTTGTGCAGGTACGAGTGGATCAGACTCAGCAGCGCTGCTGGAGTTTTTAAACACCGTGTCCACTCACTGTCCACTCTATTAGACACTCCTACCTAGTTGGTCCACCTTGTAGATGTAAAGTCAGAGACGATCGCTCATCTATTGCTGCTGTTTGAGTCGCTCATCTTCTAGACCTTCATCAGTGGTCACAGGACGCTGCCCCCATTTGTTCACATTTTCAGCATTTAGCAGACGCTTTTATCAAATCGACTTACAGTACTGTGACAGTATACAGTCTAAGCAGTAAACAGTAAGACTTAAGAGCCTTGCTCAAGGGCCCAACAGTAGGAAACTGCCAGGGTGGAAGTTAGAACCAGCGACCTTCCTAATATGAAACGGCTGCTAAATTCTGCTCAATTATCGTTATGCATTTGATGTGATGAATATATCTGAATAGAAAACACGTCCATCGCTGAGATATAAATTCCACACGTTCATTACCTGCGGTTTCCTCCCACGCCAGCTTTAATAAATTTATACAACAATATTCTTTCTGCCTCCGGGCGTCCACAAACAATCAAGCCGTTTTCTCTTCATTACTGCAGTCAGATTTGCATGTAATTGCTTGTAGATTCATTTATCTTTGTTTCTTAATGTGGAGTTTATGAAGCCTTCATGCCAGTGTGGCGCGGAATTACCGTGACTGGATTTACTTCAAACTTCAAGACATGTCGAGGTATATTTTATAAAATTTTATAGATTTGGAAACTTTTTAATACCCTGTTTTTAGAAAAACATACAAAAATGAGACTTTAGATTCGGTTTCTCAATGAAAAGTGAAATCAAATAACTGTAATCACTGAAGAGTCACAAGAGTGGTTTGGTTCACGACACTTTTTAAATAGAAATGAACAGTTTGGCAAGCAAGAAGGGTTTGGGTTTGATTCCTCTGTGATTCCTTTCTGTGTGGATTTCGCATGTTCTCCCTGTGTCCGTGTGGATTCCTTCCAGGTGCTCCGGTTTCCTCCAACAGTCCAAAGACCTACGCTTAGGTTAACTGGAGATTGAAAATTGTCCGAAGTGTGTGTGTGTGTGTGTGTTCTGTGATAGACTGGCAACCTGTCCTGGGTGTTTCCTGCCTTTTGTCCAATGATTTAGACCCACAGCAACCCTGATCAGGATGAAGCAATGGTAAAACAGACAATGAATGAATGTTTGGCTTGGTGGCACAAAGACGCAGCCGGTACAAACCCAGATCCAAAAAAGTTTGGACGGAGAGGTAAAATGCCAAACTAACAAACAAACAAACAAATAAATAAATAAGGAATTAGTGAACTGTCTTTCTTTTACTGGTTTGGATTGAAAACAGCGAAAATAAATGAACTTTTTTGATATATTGGTTATATATTAATTCCTAATTTGATTCCTGCGACACATTCCAAAAAAGTTGAGACGGGGCGAAGCTTGAGCGAAGATCAAAAGCGCCTGAATAAAAAAAAATCAATCAATCTGAAAATCAACCTGTGATGATGGTACTCGCCCTAAAACGAGCCCAGGATCAATCTGAGGTCCAGACTCTGGTCTGCTAATCAGGAGACTGCAAATGTATGTTTACGTTTTCGGCATTTCGCATACGCTTTTATCCAAATCGACTTACGGTACGGTGACAGGGCCTTGCTCAAGGGCCCATAAGGGACAAACTTGCATGGCTGGAGCTTAAACCTGTGACAATCAGATTACTAGTCCTGGTCCTGGTGCTGTATTCCGATAAATAAATCTTGTTGTTCCGATGAATAAATCTGTTAATGATTCATGTGAGGCAGATAACCAATTCCAAGGGCCCCAGGTACACAAGGGGCCCAAGGTCACATCCAAAACCTTTCCCAGGTAACCTGAGAGACTCTCCCCCTCTCTCTCTTCCCCTCTCGCCGGTACGTTCTCTCTGCTCTCGGTAATCAGGCCGATCTTTCATCTTGTGCCAGACACGCGGCTTTGAAAGTGCAGCGGAGGGAAGACAGACGCTGAGCACTTCATCTCCAGCGCTTTGTTGTTGGGAGAGAAAGTGATGCTGAGTAAAAAAAAACATCATCGGTACCCGAGCTCGGCTACTTTTTTAAAAACTGAAGATTAGCTGGGCTGACGGGGCCGATCTGGAACTGTTCTGCACGTTTCCACCACAGTCAGTTCACCCTGGCATCGTTTGGTCACCAGGGTATCAACTTTAGGAACTCTAGTGCTCTCGGGTGGGACTGATGCTGTACAGTAGCCCAATACTGTTTGGATCAAGGGTTCGCTGTGCTGGATTGGCGCCCACCCCGACCCATAACAGGATAAAGTGGTGGTAAGGAAATGAAATAATTCTATTCATGGGCGCTCTGGTGGTGCAGTGGTAAATTACTTTAGCCCAACTACTGTTTGGGTTCGGGGTTTGAATCCCCATCTGTGAATCCTATCTCTCAGTTGGGACCCAACCCTATACAAACATGATTGGCTCTGTCTGAGGAAGGTTACTGCACTGTGCCTAGTTATTCAGCAGAAACAGGACCCACCCTGACCCTGACCAGGATAAAGCAGTAATAAAACATGAAAATGAAATACCCTCCTCCTGTGTCAGGGTCGTGGTGGGTCTGGTGCTCTAGAAAAAAACGGGCCCGGGGTAGGAACTCACCCTGGGTAGAGCGTCAGTCTATCACAGGGCATTGCCCACTCGCTCACTCACCCACATATTCACTCACTCACTCACTCACTCACTTATTTACTCACTCACTCACTCACTCACTTATTTACTCACTCACTCATTCACTTACTCACTCACTCACTCACTCACTCATTCACTCACTCACTTATTTACTCACTCACTCACTCATTCACTCACTCACTTATTTACTCACTCACTCACTCACTCACTCACTCACTCATTCACTCACTCACTTATTTACTCACTCACTCACTCATTCACTCACTCACTTATTTACTCACTCACTCACTCACTCACTCACTCATTCACTTACTCACTTATTTACTCACTCACTCACTCACTCACTCACTTATTTACTCACTCACTCACTCATTCACTTACTCACTTATTTACTCACTCACTCACTCACTCACTCACTTATTTACTCACTCACTCACTCACTTATTTACTCACTCTCACTCACTCACTCACTTATTCACTTACTCACTCACTCACTCATTCACTTACTCACTCACTCACTCACTCATTCACTCATTCACTTATTTACTCACTCACTCACTCACTCATTCACTTATTTACTCACTCACTCACTCACTCACTTATTTACTCACTCACTCACTCACTCATTCACTTACTCACTTATTTACTCACTCACTCACTCACTCACTCACTCACTCATTCACTTATTTACTCACTCACTCACTCACTCACTTATTTACCCACTCACTCACTCACTCATTCACTTATTTACTCACTTATTCATTCCTTCATTCATTCATTCATTCATTTGCTCACTGACTCACTCACTCACTCATTCACTTATTTACTCACTCACTCACTCACTCATTCATTCCTTCATTCATTCATTCATTCATTTGCTCACTGACTCACTCACTCACTCATTCACTTACTTATTTACTCACTCACTCACTCACTCATTCACTCACTCACTTATTTACTCACTCACTCACTCACTCACTCATTCATTCCTTCATTCATTCATTCGTTTGCTCACTCACTCACTCACTCATTCACTTACTCACTTATTTACTCACTCACTCACTCACTCACTCATTCACTCACTCACTCACTCACTCACTCATTCATTCCTTCATTCATTCATTTGCTCACTGACTCACTCACTCATTCACTTACTCACTTATTTACTCACTCACTCACTCACTCACTCATTCACTCACTCACTTATTTACTCACTCACTCGCTCACTCATTCACTCACTCACTTATTTACTCACTCACTCGCTCACTCATTCACTCACTCACTTATTTACTCACTCACTCGCTCACTCATTCACTCACTCACTTATTTACTCACTCACTCACTCACTCACTCATTCACTCACTCACTTATTTACTCACTCACTCACTCGCTCACTCATTCACTCACTCACTCACTCATTCATTCTTTCATTCATTCATTCATTTGCTCACTGACTCACTCGCTCACTCATTCACTCACTCACTTATTTACTCACTCACTCACTCATTCACTCACTCACTTATTTACTCACTCACTCACTCGCTCACTCATTCACTCACTCGCTCACTCATTCACTCACTCACTTATTTACTCACTCACTCACTCACTCACTCATTCATTCTTTCATTCATTCATTCATTTGCTCACTGACTCACTTACTCACTCACTTTTATTTAGGGACAATTTAGAGCTGATAATCCACCTTCTGCATAATCAGCTCAGTGTACCTGGACAAAACCCATGCAGACATGAAGAGAACATGCCAAATCCTTATAGGTAATGATCAGAGGTGAGGTTTGAACCCAGATCCCCGGGACCCAAGAGCTGGGGAGCACCTACAGTACTTGATAACCTGGGTTAATCCTGTCTGCTGGTCACTGTCTATGGGGAGTTTGGTATGTTCTCTTGATGTCTGTATGGATTTCCTCTCAGAATCATGCAGAAGGTGAACTGGGAGGGTGTATTTCTGAAGGTGTATTTCTGCCTTGCATGAATGAATGAATGAATCTAGAGAAAAATGTTTCCAGGTCAGCATGTGCCCTCCTGCAGAAGGTGGACTGGCTGCTTTAAAATGCCCAAGATTGTAAGTGAGTACATGAATGAATGAATGAATTAATTAACTAATTCTTTATTTAACATGTCTGTGATGGATTGGCACCTTTTCTATGGTGTATCCCTGCCTTGTGCCCATTGTCCCTTGTGCCCACTGAATGAAGCGGTTAATGAAAATGAATAAATGAATGATTCTAGAGAAAATGTTTATGGTCAGCATGGCAGTACCGTCCTGCAGAATGTAGACTGGCTGTGTTAAAATGCCCAAGATTGTGAGTGAGTGAGTGAATAAATGAAAGAATGATTTAGTGAATTAATTTATGATGTCTGTGATGGATTGGCACCTTGTCCATGGTATATCGCTGCCATTTGTCTCACAAGAATGAAGCTGTTGAATGAATGAATGAATGAATGAATGAATGGGTAAAGCAGCGTTTTGGTGAGTTTGGTGTGAATGAACGTGTCTGTTTGACCAGTCTGACCTCAAGCAGAGCCCTGACCTCAACCGCATCCGAGAGCTTTGGGATGAATCGGGACGCTCGGCGTGCGTGTGCACGCGTGACGGGAGTGTGAGAGGAATGATGATGATGTGTGTGTGTGCATGGAGAGAGAGAGAGACAGAAAGAGAGAGAGACAGAGAGAGAGAGAGAGACCTGATGGATCGGATCGGCTGGGAGACGCGTGAGCTGACTGGCGGCGGGCACGCGCGCGCTCCTCCACGCTCGTTCACGCGAGTCTGAAACACCACAGCGTTCCAAATTCCCTCAGTTCCGGACGCAGAGAGAGTTTCGATTCGGGAGGAGCAGAGAGGATAAAGCGGGATAACCGGGAACGGGAAAGAAGGTGGAACGGGAAGGAGAACGCGGAAGGAGAGGCAGCCATGCGCCTGAACCGAGACGCCGAGGAGGAGGAGGACGGCAAAGGTGAGCGCTCCTTCCCAAACCCTTCTCTCCTTCTGTCAGTCATGCCATGCCATGCCATGCCATGCCATCCCTCTCTCAGGCGCGATGCTGTGCCATGCATTGTCCACAATTAACACCCAATTACACGTGCAAACAGGTTTCTATAGTAACCAGCGCGGGAAAACACCATAAATATTTTGCATTCATGTTTTAATTTGCTTCAGCAGGACGTAACACTTGCATTATTCAGTGTGTGTGTGTGTGTGTGTGTGTGTGCGCGCGTGTGTGTTGTGTTTGGTTTTCATTGTATCAAGCCACGCACAAGGTCATCACACACACACACACACACACACACCATCAGTCAATGCACGGTCATTAGAGCGCGTGTCGGAGCAGGTGCGCGTGCATATGATGCACAGGTGTGTGTGTGTGTGTGTGTGTTTTGGTTTTCTGAATGTGCACCCGATGCTCTTGAGAGATGGATATGTCTTAATGAGGCAAGAGAAGGACGGCGTGGGCATCGAGCGTGCGTCCGTGCCCTGGATGCCCTCTCCTCCTGTTGCGCGCGCTGTGGCTAAAATTAGACTCGTGCGCTCATGATACTGAGACGGAGCAGAAATCCGGGTGGATGGAGACGATCTGAGACGATCTGAGACTAAGACTGAGACTAAGACTGAGACTGAGACTGAGATCGGTGATGATACACAGTTGTGTTATCAGTCGGTTCACGCGCGAGACGCTGCGCTTATCTCTTCTGCACGGCACGGGCAACACACTGGGTGTCCTGTGTGTGTGTGTGTGTGTGTGTGTGTGTGCTGGTCTGTCATTGTGCATGCAATGTGTGTGTACTGTGCATTTATGTGTGTGTGTGTGTGTGTGTGTGTGTGTGTGTGTGTGCTGGTCTGTCATTGTGCATGCAATGTGTGTATACTGTGCATTTATGTGTGTGTGTGTGTGTGTGTGTGTGCTAGTCTGTTATGGTGCATGCAATGTGTGTGTACTGTGTATGTATTTCTGTCTGGATTCTGTGTATGTGTATATGTGTATATGTGTGTGTGTGTGTGTGTGTGTGTGTGTGCACTATGTAAACACTGTTTTGTTGTGCATGCACTGTGTGTATACTGTGTGTGTATGCTGTGTGTTCACTATGTGTGCTTGTGCTGTCATTGTGCATGCAATGTGTGTGTGTACTATGTATGTATGTGTGTGTGGGATATGTGTGTGTGTGTGCACTAGGTATGCTTGTGTGTATGTGTATACTGTGTGTGTTTATGTGTGTGTGTGTTTGTGCACTGTGTATGCTTGTTCTGTTAGTGTGCATGAGATGTGTGTGTGAACTGTATATATACAGTGTATCACAAAAGTGAGTACACCCCTCACATTTCTGCAGATATTTAAGTATATCTTTTCATGGGACAACACTGACAAAATGACACTTTGACACAATGAAAAGTAGTCTGTGTGCAGCTTATATAACAGTGTAAATTTATTCTTCCCTCAAAATAACTCAATATACAGCCATTAATGTCTAAACCACCGGCAACAAAAGTGAGTACACCCCTAAGAGACTACACCCCTAAATGTCCAAATTGAGCACTGCTTGTCATTTTCCCTCAAAAATGTCATGTGATTTGTTAGTGTTACTAGGTCTCAGGTGTGCATAGGGAGCAGGTGTGTTCAATTTAGTAGTACAGCTCTCACACTCTCTCATAGTGGTCACTGAAAGTTCCAACATGGCACCTCATGGCAAAGAACTCTCTGAGGATCTTAAAAGACGAATTGTTGCGCTACATGAAGATGGCCAAGGCTACAAGAAGATTGCCAACACCCTGAAACTGAGCTGCAGCACAGTGGCCAAGATCATCCAGCGTTTTAAAAGAGCAGGGTCCACTCAGAACAGACCTCGCGTTGGTCGTCCAAAGAAGCTGAGTGCACGTGCTCAGCGTCACATCCAACTGCTGTCTTTGAAAGATAGGCGCAGGAGTGCTGTCAGCATTGCTGCAGAGATTGAAAAGGTGGGGGGTCAGCCTGTCAGTGCTCAGACCATACGCCGCACACTACATCAAATTGGTCTGCATGGCTGTCACCCCAGAAGGAAGCCTCTTCTGAAGTCTCTACACAAGAAAGCCCACAAACAGTTTGCTGAAGACATGTCAACAAAGGACATGGATTACTGGAACCATGTCCTATGGTCTGATGAGACCAAGATTAATTTGTTTGGTTCAGATGGTCTCAAGCATGTGTGGCGGCAATCAGGTGAGGAGTACAAAGATAAGTGTGTCATGCCTACAGTCAAGCATGGTGGTGGGAATGCCATGGTCTGGGGCTGCATGAGTGCAGCAGGTGTTGGGGAGTTACATTTCATTGAGGGACACATGAACTCCAATATGTACTGTGAAATACTGAAGCAGAGCATGATCCCCTGCCTCCGGAAACTGGGTCGCAGGGCAGTGTTCCAGCATGATAATGACCCCAAACACACCTCTAAGACGACCACTGCTTTATTGAAGAGGCTGAGGGTAAAGGTGATGGACTGGCCAAGCATGTCTCCAGACCTAAACCCAATAGAACATCTTTGGGGCATCCTCAAGCGGAAGGTGGAGGAGTGCAAAGTCTCGAATATCCGCCAGCTCCGTGATGTCGTCATGGAGGAGTGGAAAAGCATTCCAGTGGCAACCTGTGAAGCTCTGGTAAACTCCATGCTCAGGAGAGTTAAGGCAGGTCTGGGAAATAATGGTGGCCACACAAATTATTGACACTTCAGGAACTTTCACTAAGGGGTGTACTCACTTTTGTTGCTGGTGGTTTAGACATTAATGGCTGTATATTGAGTTATTTTGAGGGAAGAATAAATTTACACTGTTATATAAGCTGCACACAGACTACTTTTCATTGTGTCAAAGTGTCATTTTGTCAGTGTTGTCCCATGAAAAGATATACTTAAATATCTGCAGAAATGTGAGGGGTGTACTCACTTTTGTGATACACTGTATGTGTGTGTAGACGGTGTGTAGGTTTTTTGTCTGTAAGTGTGTATGTTTGTGTGTGTATGCTTAATGCATGCCTATCTTGCTGTTGTCCATGTAATCTGTGTGTATATAAGTGTGTGTGGACTGTGTGTGTGTGTGTGGACTGTGTGTGTGTGTGTGTGTGTGTGATTTCGCAATCAAGGTTCACCCTGGTTTAAAACCACTTTGACCTTTTATATGGGTTTATGTGGGCTACACAATTACTGACTGTAGCTCATCTGTTGCTCTGTACACCTTAACCCCCCCCATCCCATTATTTAATCAAAAATGAACCCCTGTAGGACCCCCTACTGACCAGATGACTCTGACATGGTGATGACAGAATATGTGACAGGTGTACCAGGTGCAGCAGTGTTGTTGGTATAGGTGTTTCTAATAAAGCGCTCAGCTAGGGTATAGTGCCAACAGGCCAGGTCACCACTTGCACCGCCCCATGTTGCAGTGCACACACACACACACACACACACACAATAAATCATCCTTCATTTAATCAAATACATTACAAAGACATGCACACAGTACACACACACACACACCTACTGTACATATAGTGTGTGTGTGTGTGTGTGTGTGTGTGTGTGTGTGTATGTGACGTAATCTGTTTGATTAAACAAAGACTGATTTATTGTGTGCACTGTGTGTGTTGTGGGAGGCACCTCCCTTCTGTGTGAAGTTTGCATGTTCTCCCCGTGTCCGTGTGGGTTTCCTCCGGGAGCTCCGGTTTCCTCCCACAGTCCAAAGACATGAGGTTAGATTAATTGAAGCTTCTAGAAAGTGTGTGTGTGTGTGTGTGTGTGTGTTTGTGATGGGCACACCCCAATGACTAGAAAGCCCCATTCTGATTGGTTATTGGTTTGTGTTTGCGTTTTTGACGTCACCCCTGATTGGTTGATCTGAAGCACCTGAGATGCTCGTGTTTCCCCGGTGATTCCTCCTCAGTGTTTGAGAATTCCACACACACCTCAAGGTGGACGTATTGACTAGGTTCAAGTGTGTGTGTGTGTGTGTGTGTGTGTGTGTGTGTGTGATGCGCTGACTAGTCTACTAATGTCACCCGAGGTCTGAATCAACACGTGTTCAAAACACGGACACACGGTAACGGAGGTGAAGCTTCACCGCTCCACAATCAGACCGGGAAAGGAACCCGGATCGGACTCATCCAGAAACGGGCACAAATTCCCACAGACACAGAGCTAAACTCCTTCACTCCCTCCCTAAAGGTGTTTAAATGTGATATATGGCCAAAAGTGTTCGGACGCCAAACAGTCCTAAAATAGAACGACCTGTATGTGATCTCTTATGAAGTGTGTCTGTGGGAATTTGTGCCTCCATTCATTCCAAACACTCAACAGCTCTGGGATGAACCGGAGGAGCAGAACCTCCTCCAATTACTACAGGTGTTCAGGTGTGTCAGCCACGCCCACTGTGAACATTAATGATGCGCTTCTAACCTTAAGGGAACAGTTTAGGGAAGGCTCATTTGTGTGCTGGACACTGGAGGTTCATTAAAGTGATGCACAGGAACAGAACAGGGAAGGACCTTACCTAAACTGTTGCCGCAAAGATTTCCTTTATCATGTTATGATTGATTTAATACACCTGTTTGCAACTGTTGTGGCTTTAAGACATTAATTCACTAATTAGAAAGGGCGTCCTAATACTTTTGTCCATATATTGGACCCCCACTGGACATTACAGTCGGCATCGTACACAGAAATCCACAGAACCGACGGGGCGTCCAGATACTTTTGGCAGTAGAATATGAGGCATTGTTACAGACAGAATGAGCCCTGATGAGTTCGTCATTTTCGTCGCACCATCGATCGGGTTCCATGCGGGCCACAACAGGCCGGACCGCGGCTCCTATAAAAAGCCCTGAAATGATGCACCATGGGAAAAGTCTGCTATTATTATCGCGCTACAGCGTCGCGGTCGGCGGCTCGGCATTGATTCCGCGGACGTATCGGCGCCCGGGACGCGGAGATAAGCCCCCGAACCCGGGCCGAGGGAGGAAATTGGGGGTAGCGAGAAGATCTGGTGCGTTTGAGGTGAAGCGCGGAGTTAATTATAGCCGAGCCGGTCGTGTCGTCGCTCACGGTAACGTCGCGGGGGTAGATTTAACACCCGCCGCGTTCAATCAGCTCCCGCCGGGACGAAGTGGAACCCCTACGGTGACAAAGGGCATTCCTGATCACTCGGATCCCAGGAGCAGAAACTCCTCCAATTACTGCAGGTGTTTCGGTGTGTCTGCCACGCCCACTGTGAATTAATTATGTGCTTCCAACCTTGAGCCAACAGTTTAGGGAAGGCTCATTCCTGTTCCAGCTCCTGCGGGGACGAAACGGAACACCTACGGTGACAAAGGGCATTCCAGATCACTTGGATCCCAGAAGCAAAACAAGGTGGGATCTTCTCCAATTAATTAATCTTGGAGAAGATTAATAATCTCCTTGGAGATAATTAATCTCCAATCATTAACATTAATGATGCACCTTGAGGCAACAGTTTAGGGAAGGCTCATTCCTGTTCCAGCTCCTGCGGGGACGAAACGGAACACCTACGGTGACAAAGGGCATTCCAGATCACTTGGATCCCAGAAGCAAAACAAGGTGGGATCTTCTCCAATTAATTAATCTTGGAGAAGATTAATAATCTCCTTGGAGATAATTAATCTCCAATCATTAACATTAATGATGCACCTTGAGGCAACAGTTTAGGGAAGGCTCATTCCTGTTCCAGCTCATGCGGGGATGAAACGGAACACCTACGGTGACAAACGGCATTCCTGATCACTCAGATCCCAGGAGCAGAACCTCCTCCAATTACTGCAGGTGTTTGGGTGTGTCAGCCACGCCCAGTGTGAACATTAATGACGAGCTTCGAACCTTGAGCCAACAGTTTAGGGAAGGCTCATTCCTGTTCCAGCTCCTGCGGGGACGAAACGGAACACCTGAAAGATTAATCCCGTAACTCTGACCCGTCCCTCTGAGGCAGGACCGGGTGAGATCAGACGAGCAGGTGAACAGGAGGTGGATCACACTCCCACCGTGAGTGGGGACTCGGTCACGCCGCCGTATTTCTCTCCGAGCATCGTGAAAGCTCTAAGTGCTTTTGTTTATACTAATCACTTAAACTGAAAAAAAAGATGCCAGAGGCCGACACCAAATTTGATAAAACGCTGGGCAGGGTGCCAGTCAGCGTTGCCCTGCATGTCAAGTGTGAGTACGGACGGTCAAAAGTATCTGGACGCCACTTCTAACGTTTCAATTCATGCCTTTCTGACGGAGCAGGTGTAATAAATCTGTTATATAAGAGGAATGGTTTGCTTCTGACTTCTTTTTTGTACAGCAACAGTTTAGGGAAGGCCCTTCTAATCAAGCTTGCAGTGTTCTGCACTTAACCCTGACCTCAGTCCTGCTCGACAGCTCTGGGATGGACCGGAACATCAACTGAGCATCTCTGGTCCTACTGAATGGGCACAAATTCCCACACACAGACGCACTACATTCAAAGCCTTGTGCGAAGCCTGCTCAAACAGGTGGCTGTTGTGTTAGGACGCAAGGAGAACATGCTTAACACAGCCAGGGAGTCGAATCCAGGCCTTCCTTACTGTGTGGTGCCAGGGCTACTCGGTCCACCACAGTGCCGCCCGCATGTACTAAAATATGATTGAGAAAATAAAAGCGCTAATCCGCTTATTACGATTATTTGTTTGATAATAATTAATTGGAATTATTTTATTCTGACAGATCTGGTGATTATAAATCTCAGGAACGTTGGGGTTTGGTGTGTCGGCGTGTTATGGATGCTGAACGCAGATCTGACGCCTCTTTTCATGAGGTGCGATTAGGATCGTGTACCCACGTCGGAATCTCAGTCAGTAAACAGTAGCGCTTTATTCCTGAGAGAGTCTCTAATTATTATTTTGCTTCTAATTATAATTCTACACTCATCACGTTCATATCAATCCGTTCATCCAGGAACCCCCCCCCCCCCCCACCCCACCCGAAACGACCCTCTTACCCCACCACGTCTCTCACACTGACTGTAGAGAAAATATAATTACCTAATCAGTGTGCAGGTTTGATTCATTTAGCATTCTGCACCACACACACACACACACACACACACACACACCTTCATTTCGACTCTCAGGGGTGGCGCGCTGAGTGTCATCGACGTTTCTTGGATTTCGGATGATGTTGAGAAAACACAGAGAAGGTCAAGAGGTGCCGACGACACAGCGAGGTGTTAATATGACTCCATGTGAGGACCTGTGGTACCACAGTTGGCAGGTTTACCTTGTGGGGACATTTCCGTTGTAGGCACATCTTTGAATCCATAGGTGGATCTTTGGGGGTCCAAATATAAAATCATGGGTGGATCTTTGCGTCTATATATAAAATTGTAGTAATGTGACTCCTTGTGAGGACCTGTGGTCCCACAGTTGGCAGGTTCTACCTTGTAGGGACGTTTCTGTTGATCAGAAATAAAAACACATTATCTTTTAACGTTTTTACTTAAAAATTAAAAGATACAGAATTAAAAATACCCTGTTGGTCAACACATCAATAAAAAAACTACTGTAGAACCTCGTGTAGATACCTCAGAGAACCCTGGACTCCAGACCCCACTCTGAGGACCAGAGGATGGTCGGATTTGTCCATATGTCTCTTTATTGCAGCTAGTTGTTTGTTATTGTGATTCTTTTTCTCTGGGTTCGTCTGTAAACCTAGCTCTCTCTGTACACAGGCACATTTTATGTCATCATCCTACACTCCTGAGAAGAGGGCGTGTCTAAATTCCTAGATGCCTTCTACTGAGGCGCCTCAATTCTGAGTGCTGATCTGACTGAATAACGAGGGAGCGTCTGGGACAGTTTATTCGTTTTTGGTACACGGAGGGAGACGTTAGCTAACTGTGACGTGATCAGGTAGGTAGTGGGGAGCAGGGCGGGTCACCAGGTTTGATCCACACGGCAGAAACAATCAGTTATTCCCAGGATTCGACCTTTTTTCCAAATGGTTTCCATTAGCGATTTTACACGCGATTGAGTTTCCGTCGCGGCGGTGACGTTTCTGTTCTGCACTCGGGTGTCGTGAGGTGAGAGAAGGTCGCCGCACCGACGCCGCACCGAGCTGTAGGTCAGCGCCGCGTGTCACGGGCTCCGATTCCTCGGTACGCCGGCGGAGAGACGAATGCGAGCAGAAACTCGGCCTCGCAAATCAGGCGCCGAGACACCGGGTGAGACGGCAGGAGGGAAGTGGTCAGGACTAAACGCCGGCGACCTTGTGGGCTGCGTTTGCTTTCCTGCCGTTTTTTAAACGTCTGAAGGTAATTGTTTAGTAATGCCACTTTTCCATCTGGTCGGAGGCCTCGTTAATGAGTCAAAGAAGAAGAAACGAGCAGCACGAGGGTGAGTAAAACACGCCGAGGGACGAGCGGGCGAGCGACCTGTAGTTAGACAGGGAGAGAGAGAGAGGACCTGTCGTGCTTATTCAGGTGTGTAATGGTCTGTCTGATCGTGATAGATTTTTCTCTTCTACCACGACTCTACATTCACTGTGTGTGTGTGTGTGTGTGTGTGTGTTTACAATGCCAATAAACAGATATACAGCCCTAGGCAGGGGGTCAGGGGTATAGGGGCGCTTGGGTAATGCACTAGTCTGTTAACCCTAACACACACACACACACACACACACAGAGAGAGATTGGCTGTGTCTGATGGAGGTGACCCCTGCTGGCTGGCTGGTTGAACCACTTTATTAGGAACACCTGACTAAACAATTACTGACTGTAGCTCATCTGTTGCTCCGTACCCTATTATCAATCTGAAGGGACCCCCATAGGACCCCCGCTGACCAGATGACGTCTCAGCACGTGCTGTTCTGTGTGTGTGTGAGTGTAGCAGGTGCAGCAGTGTTGTTTGGTTGTCCATCTTCCTCCAGTCTGATTACAGGACGCTGCTGAATAGGCGTTCCCATTCCAGAACACTGGGCACGAGGCGGGAATACACTCTGGACTGGACACCAGTTCATCACACCTGCTCATATGCTTACACAATCACACTGACCCCAATCCACCTATTGGCAGGTGTTTGGGTGTAAATGACAGTAAAACACTGACTGCACAGAGCTGGAGAGAGAGAGGTTAGACAGTGATAGCGGACATGTTCCTCAGTTCCTCAGTTCCTCAGAACACACTTCATTAGAAAGCACCGGAACTCCTGTAGGCGTGGCCGTAGAGACAGGACCTCTCAGCCCCCATGTCAGACAGAATTAGGGAGGGATGTGCTAAGCGCCTCGGAGCGCGGAGGAACGGCGCTTCTGTCCAGTGTGGATTATTCAGAAGCATGGGCGTGTAATCCACAAAGACTGCGGTCAGAAGGCAGGAAGCGAGTACAACGTCCTTATATGGAATAGTGGGTGGATCTTTGAATCCATATATGAAATCGTGGGTGGGTATTTATGTCCATATATGGAAATGTAGGCGCATCTATCAATCCATATATGGAAATGTAGGCGCATCTATGAATCCATATATCGAAATGTAGGCACATCTATGAATCCATATATGGAATTGTAGGAGGATCTTTGAATCCTTATATGGAATTGTAGGAGGATCTTTAAATCCTTATATGGAATTGTAGGAGGCTCTGAATCCTTATATGGAAATGTAGGAGGATCTTTGA
Organism: Trichomycterus rosablanca; assembly: GCF_030014385.1. Lineage (NCBI taxonomy): Eukaryota > Metazoa > Chordata > Actinopteri > Siluriformes > Trichomycteridae > Trichomycterus > Trichomycterus rosablanca. The sequence continues at coordinate 29,876,380 of NC_086004.1, forward strand.
ATCCTTATATGGAATTGTAGGAGGATCTTTGAATCCTTATATGGAAATGTAGGAGGATCTTTGAATCCATATACGGAATCATGGGTGGATCTTTGCGTCTATATATGGAATTGCAGGCATAAAATTTGAGTCCATATATGGCGGATCTTTAAATGCATATATGTAACCATGGGCAGATCTTTAAATCCATATATGGATCTGTGGGCAGATATTTGAGTCCATATACTCACTCAAATATATTTGCTACACACTTAGCAAAATGGAATTCTGTCCGCTGCACTTTTCATCAAAACCAAAAGATGTTCTGTCCTGCAAAGATTTGGCGCTGATCTGAACTTCTCCTGCCAAGCCAAGGAGCCTCAAAGAGATCCAGAAGTTCAGTGAAGCCACCTCAGGTTCTCCCATCCTGGAGACGAGCCTGCCAACTAGGGTCCAGTTCATTCCCATCTAAAGTCAGACAGACTGAACCACAGTTCCTGAACCATATACCACTGTAACCTATTGAAAAAGTTCCTGAACCCAATATCAATGTCAACTTTTCTGACGTCCAGAACCACTTTAATCAATGGAACCACAGTTCCAGACCTCAGTTCTATTTCTATCAGTGGAACCACAGTTCCAGACCTCAGTACCTGTCTTACTAATGGAACCACAGTTCCAGACCACGATAAAACAATGGTCCATTAAAGAACGGTTCCTTATGGAACCACAGTTCTTCCAAGGCTCCAACACCCCTGTAACCTACTGAATCACTACAACCCACCAATATCACTACACCATTACCCCATATCATTAAACCAAACCCTTGGAACCCTTGGAACTTACTAATGGAACTTAATGACCCACAGTTCCTGACCTCAGTACCAGTTGAACCATTCTGACTGCATTTTCCTCACCCAGTTGCAACGATATTAAGCAACTTGGAGCATGTGGAGATCCTGGTTTGTTTCCAGTACCCTCGAGTGACATTCCCACACCGTGAGCCTCTATAACAGCTTATAACTGGTCTTGATGGTGACAGGTTCCAGATTGAGGAGATGATTAGGATGAGTTACGCTCACACTTGGCGTCTTGTTTGGATGAGTGAAGTGGATTAATTATAACCACCAGCGCTGTAAAACATCAACAGCGCTCACGGGTCTTGTTTAATGGATTGTTGTTCCCCGGTGTTCCACCCCCCCGTGGAGCCACAGTGCAGCTGTTTCCCAGCGTGAGACGTCTTACATCGTTATACTGGGAACGCGACACACAGCACACACGGTTCCGGAGCCGGGTAACCGGTACGAGGTGCTACATGAGTCTCGTTCCATATTTCAGAGGAACCCTCATGATTACAGCTCTGATGTCTGGTGGTAAACGAGACCCGACCACAAAAATACAGAAGCTCCGATTCTATTTTCTTATCACCTTTTAGGACAGTCGGTCCTCTCCGGAAAATCCTATTATCTCTATTTCTGTCTGGAGCACCCGAGAGCATCGGAGGGTGGCGAGAAGAGGGTGGGGGGTCTGTCTCCAAAACCAAGTGCTCTTAAGAGACGGTGAATCGGAAGAGACGGTCGGGGAGGCTGAATTTATAAATTATACATTTATTTATTCAGGTCAGATTCAGCGCTTTCCTGAGCTCTCGGATTCATCATAACTGCTGCAGTTACGCCCTTTGCTGGCTGATCGGTGGAACTGCACAGAGACGGGGGATAATAGAGATCGATGTGTGACTGTCCGTGTGCGATACGGATCTCCATATGAACCCACTCAGTGCAGGGGAAAAAAACGGTCGGTGCTGCACGTGGAGGTCTGCAGCTGGGGAAGTGGATAAGACTAAATTGGGAGCAATGGGTGGGTCAGGGTCATGGTGGGTCAGAAAGGTGGGAAACACCCTGGACGGGTTGCCAGTCCCCTCACACCCACACTTGGTGTAATTTCTGGTAGCTCCGGTTAACCCGACTGCAGGTCTTTGGACTGTGCCCCCCCATATATAGGGGGCGCCACAGCGTATCTGGTCCATCCTGGTCAGGGTTACAGTGGGTCCAGCGTCACCCTGAAACATCCTGGACATCCTGCACCAATCCCCTGGAGGCCAGTTTACTTTTCTACCCATGTGGAGAAGATCCGCACAGAAAGTCCAGAATCAGTGACTGGTAGTTAGAAGGTTTGAACCCAGGTTCCCGAAGCCGCGTGACTATGCGACACCCACTTTACCAGTTGCGCCAGTGTGTCGCCTAGAATGATCGTTTATTTTATAAGCACAGCGGCTCAGTTTAATAAACGAAATGTGTTCAGGCTAATGGAGGTATGACAGGCGGACACAGAGAGACTGATTGATGGCCGACACACACACACACACACACACACACACACACATGTATGCAGACAGAAAGAGGAAACACACGTCACCAGGTCCAGATGGCAAGACGCCTAATTTCAGACTGACTGACAAGGCATGCCAGGACTTATCAGTCAGAGAATGAGCAGCACACACACACACACACACACACACACACACACACACACTGCGTGGCCAAAAGTATGTGGACACCTGAACACCATGAGCATTAATCTCTCACCCAACTCCTTTTGTAGTAAATCAGCCTCCACTTTAAACTAAAGCTTTAAACTAAATTTTGTACCATGACTGCTGGGATTTACCCCAATTCCTCTACAGAAGCATTATTAAGTTTGCTTCAAGAGTCTAATGTTGTTCCAGGTCTGATCTCCTTTTTGGGGTCTGATGTTCTATTTTTTGTGGGTCTGATGTTCCTCTTTTTTGGGGTCTGATGTCCTTGTTTTTGGGGTCTGATTTTCTCCTTTTTGGGGTCTGATGCTCTTCTTTGTAAGGTCTGATGTCCTTGTTTTTAGGGTCTGATTTCCTCGCTATTAGGGTCTGATGTCCTCGCTATTAGGGTCTGATGTCCTCGCAATTAGGGTCTGATGTTCTCCTTTTTTGGGGTCGGATGTTCTTGTTTTTGGGTTCTGATGTTCCTCCTTTTTGGGGTCTGATGTTGTTTTTGGGGTCTGATGTTCTCCTTTTTTGGGGTCTGATGCTCTTCTTTGTAAGGTCTGATGTCCTTGTTTTTAGGGTCTGATGTTGTTTTTGAGGTCTGATGGGTTTTTTGGGGGTCTGATGTTCTCCTTTGTAAGGTCTGATGTCCTTGTTTTTAGGGTCTGATGTTGTGTTTGGGGTCTGATGTCCTCATTTTTAGGGTCTGATGTTGTTTTTGGGGTCTGATGTTGTTTTTGAGGTCTGATTGTTTTTTTTGGGGTCTAATGTCCTTGTTTTTGGGATCTGATGTTCTCCTTTTTGGGGTCTGATGCTCTTCTTTGTAAGGTCTGATGTCCTTGTTTTTAGGGTCTGATGTTGTTTTTTAGGTCTGATGTTCTCCTTTTTTGGGGTCTGATGTTCTCCTTTTTTGGGTTCTGATGTTCTCCTTTTTTGGGTTCTGATGTTCTCCTTTTTGGGGTCTGATGTTCTCCTTTTTTGGGTTCTGATGTTCTCCTTTTTGGGGTCTGATGTTCTCCTTTGTAAGGTCTGATGTCCTTGTTTTTAGGGTCTGATGGTTTTTTTTAAAGTCTGATGTTCTCCTTTTTGGGCTCTGATGTCCTTGTGGAAGTGTAGCGCCGCTCTCCAGCGTGACTGACGGAGGTCTGATGGACGAGGACAGGTGGAGGACAGGTGGAGACACTAGATGGAAAATAGAAAACGTGATGAGTTGACCTCCGGAGCAGCGCTAGCCTCAGAGAAGCGGATTTTAATTTTGTTATGCTAATTCCTCCCCGGGCAGGAGCGGAGGATCCGTGAGCGGCGGCGTCTCGTAACGTAGCGACGTGAAGATCGCAGGTTTAAACGGATTTGATTCCATCAGACCGGCGGCGGCTTTTACTGACCCGCAATCAAGACGAGGACGAGAAGCAGAGACACGTTTACAGTTAACTCAGCTTTCAGATCCACGTTCTGGTTCTACTGTTTATTACTCTGCGTCACGGCAACGTGAACGGCTGCTGTTCATCTACAACCAGCGACCAGGCAGAGTGAACGTTAGGGAAGGACCTTTCCTGTTCCAGCATGACTGTGATCCTGTCACTGGTTCACCAGTCGTCCTTCCTTAAACCATTTTGGAGGGTGAAAACACAACTCTGTAGTTGTTATTAATGGATATTTTTATACATTTAATTTTATGCTATAGGATGTTTAGATATTTATTTACACACATTCTGAGAACACAGAAACGTCTGGCCGTGTTTATTTCTGCGTTTAGGTTCATTTGTTTACTGATGTTTTTACCCTCGATCGCTCCTGGTCTCAGCGTCGGCTCAGTAACGAGGACTTGGATGTGAGTGCAGTGTAAAGGGTCTGATGTTCTCCTTTTTGGGGTCTGATGTTCATCCTTTTTAGGGTCTGATGTCCTCTTTTTAGGGTCTGATGTCCTCTTTTTAGGGTCTGATGTCCTCTTTTTTGGGGTCTGATGTTCCTCCTTTTTAGGGTCTGATGTCCTCTTTTTAGGGTCTGATGTCCTCTTTTTGGGGTCTGATGTTCTTCTTTTTGGGGTCTGATGTCCTCCTTTTTAGGGTCTGATGTCCTTTTTTTTGGGGTCTGGTGTTCTCCATTTTGGGGTCTGATGTTCTTGTTTTTAGGGTTTGATGTCCTCATTTGTGGGGTCTGTTTTTTTTTAGGGTCTGATGTTGTTTTTGGGGTCTGATGTTCTCCTTTTTAGGGTCTGATGTCCTTGTTTTTGGGGTCTGATGTTTTTGGGGTCTGATGTCTGTGGGGACACACAGGCGGAAACGAGACACGGGTGCGACGCATTGACGTGATTTGGGGGAACAGAAAACAGGTGTATTAACAAAAGCAGGTAGGAAACATAAAAAGCAGGACTGAGACCAGCGGGGGTCCTGACGGGATTAGAACCAAAGTGCTTCTCTTTCACAGGAAGTGCATTTTTGGAGAGCGCAGCAGCAGCAGGGCAGATTTTTCAGACCGGAAGCTCAGACGTCACCCTGTAACCCTCGTTTATTTATTTACGATGTGACGTCGTTCGTCTCACAGCGCTTATTCGTCATGCAGCAGGCGGTGAAGCTCTGGCCTGCATTAGCGCCGCTGTATTAGATTAGCCTAGCCTAGCCTTCAGCGCGCGTGTGACTAAACCCTGAAATCCGTACAGACGGGTCCAGGATCCGCCGCTCTGATTCTGAAGGTAAATCTGATTTTCCTGAACCGGAGCGGATTTTCACGTCAGTTAGGATTTTCTGTGTTTCTGTAACCGCGGCCGAGAGCGACGCGCCGGATCGGATTAGCCTAGCGTAGCGTTCGTGGATGTGACAACGGTTACGCGTTTGAGTTAGCGATTCTGGAACGGAGGAAGGATTTTGTACTGTAAAATCTTACTGTACTGCAAATAAATCGTAGCCTGGACTGTCTGGTGTAGCTTTATTACCGTTTATTCATGTTACACCTGTAATACATTGGAAAAAATTGGGACGGCGGCAAAATAAGAGTAAAAAGTTGATCAAATGTGGACGTTTCAGTGTTTGAAAGGTTCCACAATGAGCAGGTGAGTCGGTAACAGGTGAGGGAATCATGATCAGGTATAAAAGACAATTTTCTCACCACTTTATGTGCCAAATGTCATAAGGAATCATCAATTAGCTCAAATATTGCAAATAATTTCAGTCTTTCACCGTCTACCGTGCTTAATATTGTGAAGGATTCAGAAGATTCAGGGAATCTGAATATATCTCCACAAACCACTTCAGAATGTGTGTAACCCTTGAGCTCCAGGCAGTTGTAGCCTAGTGGTCAAGGTACTGAACTAGTAATCAGAAGGTTGCTGGTTCAAACCCCATCACTGGCCCACTGTTGGTTCCTTAAGCAAGGCCCTTAACCCTCAGTTGCCTAGACTGCTGTGCACTGTAAGTCGCTTTGGATTCCTCATAGGAAAGTGGTAGCTCAGCGGTGAAGTTACTGGACTAGTAATCAGAAGGTTGCTGTTTTAAACCCCATCACTGGCCAACTGTTGGGCCCTTGAGCAAGGCCCTTAACCCTCAATTGCCTAGACTGCTTAAACTGTGCACTGTAAGTTGCTTTGGATTGCTTTGCATTCCTTACCTTAGAGGGAAGTGGTAGCTCAACGGTGAAGTTACTGGACTAGTAATCAGAAGGTTGCCAGTTCAAGCCTCACCACCAACTTGTTGCTGTCTGGCCCCTGAGCAAGGCCCCTAACCCTCAATTGCTAAATTGTGTATAGACATAATAAGCGTCCGCTCAATACTGCAAATGTAAATATTTCAGCAACACGACGCCACGCCTCTTTCTGCACGCAGTACAACAGAGTGCGTGTGCTTGACCGTCCTGCCTGCAGTCCAGATGATGAAGAGGAGAATCAGACGACGGTGAGCACAGACAGCTCGTATCGAGCCAGAACGGAGGACGTCTCGATAAAAGGAACGCTGCTGGAACACAGGGGGGGTAAACATGCCCCCTGTATGCATCTGTGGACCCTCACGCTATGTACCCCGGTGCCAATACCCCCCCTGCACTGCCGGTAGTTGAAATGCAGCGGTACAGGAGCCGTGCTGACCGAGTCTGAGTGGTAATTAAACACCGCAGACTCGTTATGATTATTATTTCATGTTTATTAGAACGTGATATTTATTCACCTGCTCGCTCTCACCTCATTAACGAGGTGTTGTTTTCGAGAGCACTCCATGTTGGTCTGGTCCAAATAAATAGCGAGCTAGAGCCGTTACCTGAGTATTAGATTCAATTCTGGTGCTTAATCATTCACTCAGTGTCTGTTTTACCACCAATTTAACCTGGTCAGGGTTGCGGTGGGGCCGGGTCACTGGGTTGAAAGGCAGGACACACCCCGGACAGGATGCCAGTTCATCACACTTAGGGTCATTTGTGTTTGGATGCAGACACAGGAAGAACATTCAAACTCCACACAAAAACGACCCTGGGATTCGAACCCAGGCCCTTGTTGCTGTGAGGCGGGGGCACTACCACTCTGCTATGCCACCGTGCCACCCTAAACTCATTAACATTGTCGGCACAGCTGGATATTCCGCTAACACACCAGCACTGGGATTCTGGACTCTCCGAGTTCGAATCTCAGCTGTGCTACCAGTTGTCTGGGCGCCCCCGAGAGCAGGCAGCAGACAAGAGCGCCCACGAGTCTGCTGGGTGGGAAAAGGACGTGACTAAAAAAGTGGGCGGGGTCGTTAGTGGCCTGAGATGCCTGTACAGAAGTGGAGGAACGTGGAGATCAGTGCGTGACTCTCCCTGTGCGAGACCGACCTCATGCGCCATTCCATCGAAGTACGGGCGAATAAGAAGGGGGCACACGTCGGAGGGAGGGCGTGTCGGGAGGATATACCCTCCTCAGTACGCCGTCAGGGTCTTCAGCAAAGGAGGAACTGGATATGACTAAATTAGAAGAAAAAGGGAGAAAATGCAGAATTAAAATAGTAACAAAAGAACTGAATTTGTATTCTGTTGAGTTTTGACACTCGCCCCCCTGTGCCAGCGTCTCTCTCTTGTTCTGCCCTCCATCATTTTTGTTCTGCTTTCCTGTGTCTTCTAAACTCTACACAGTAATAGAAACCTAGTAAGGCCTGTCCAGGGTGTTCCTGCCTAAACCAGAGAAGCAGAGACCCTGACCAGGATGAAGCCGTTTTATGAAGGTTTTATGACCCCCTTCTTTTGCATTATCCATCTTTGGATATACCTAATTCCCCTGCGCTCTCTGGCATCCTCTGTTGGTACAGAGCTGCAGGTACAGCGAACTGTTTTTTTCTATTGAATTCTGCATTTCTTCTTTTTCTCTCAGTTTAGTCGTAGCCGGTTCCTCTTCCTCTGCTGGAGACCCCGATGGCGTACTGAGAAGGGTATATTCTCCTGACACGCCCTCCCTCTGACCCCTTTTTATCCCCCTGTACTTTGGTGGATCGGTCTCACTCACGCGCTGATCTCCGCGTTCCTCCACTTCTGTACAGGCACCTCGGGATACTAACCAGGGTCCTTGTGCGGCGTCGAAGACCACGCCCACTTTTTAGTCCCGTCTTTTCCCACCCGGCAGATTAGTAGACGATTTTGTCTGCTGCACTGTCTGCACTGCTGATTGTGCCCGCTAGGGGCGCCCAGCCGACCGGTAGCAGAGCTGAGATTTGATTCTGGTGATGTAGATGATTGACGTGTATCTGAATATACAATTGTGGGCACCTTTAGGAGCAACAACAGCTCAGCTGTTTCTTTGTTTTTAGTCACGACCGCTCAAGAACTTTTTTCCTCAGCTGCTTGTCAGTGCTTGTAATCCCCGTGTAAAGCACACCACCACTGGATTCTTGAGCAGTGGAAACACACCCCTCAGTGATAGAGATCGTAACCCTGCAGCGTTCGATGGTAGAATTTAGGCAGATTGGAACCGTGGCTGTAATTTTGGAACATGAAGATGTAAAAAAAGTAAACAGGTCGGTAAACGAGTGGAGGCGCGGCCGAGCGGAACGGGACGAGCGTCTGGGACGTGACGGGGCGACCGCGCCCCTCCGGATCGAGACTGAGTCCAATTTGCATTCGGGGTGTAATTGGATTTCAGGCTAATGCAGCTTTATTCTATTAGAAATGAGACCCGGGAATAAAACTCCAGATAGACTCAATCTGAGTGTGTGTGTGTGTGTGTGTGAGAGACACTGTGTGTGTGACACTGTGTGTGTGTGTGAGTGTGTGTGTGTGTGTGTGTGTGTGAGACACTGTGTGTGTGACACTGTGTGTGTGTGTGTGTGTGTGTGTGTGTGTGTGTGTGTGTGTGTGAGACACTGTGTGTGTGTGTGTGTGTGTGTGTGTGAGAGACACTGTGTGTGTGACACTGTGTGTGTGTGTGTGTGAGACACTGTGTGTGTGTGTGTGTGAGACACTGTGTGTGTGACACTGTGTGTGACACTGTGTGTGTGTGTGTGTGTGTGACACTGTGTGTGTGTGTGTGACACTGTGTGTGTGTGTGTGTGAGACACTGCGTGTGTGTGTGTGTGTGTGTGTGTGAGACTGTGTGTGTGTGTGTGTGACACTGTGTGTGTGACACTGTGTGTGTGTGTGTGTGTGTGAGACACTGTGTGTGTGTGTGTGTGTGTGTGTGTGTGAGACACTGTGTGTGTGTGTGTGTGTGTGTGAGACACTGTGTGTGTGTGTGTGTGAGACACTGTGTGTGTGACACTGTGTGTGTGTGTGTGTGAGACACTGTGTGTGTGTGTGTGTGTGTGTGTGTGAGACACTGTGTGTGTGTGTGTGTGTGTGTGAGACACTGTGTGTGTGTGTGTGTGAGACACTGTGTGGTGTGTGACACTGTGTGTGACACTGTGTGTGACACTGTGTGTGTGTGTGTGTGTGTGTGTGTGTGACACTGTGTGTGTGTGTGTGTGTGTGTGTGTGTGTGTGACACTGTGTGTGTTTGTGTGTGTGTGTGTGTGTGTGACACTGTGTGTGTGTGTGTGTGTGTGTGTGTGTGTGACACTGTGTGTGTTTGTGTGTGTGAGACACTGCGTGTGTGTGTGTGTGAGACACTGCGTGTGTGTGTGTGTGTGTGTGTGACACTGTGTGTGTGTGTGTGTGTGTGTGTGAGACACTGCGTGTGTGTGTGTGTGAGACACTGCGTGTGTGTGTGTGTGTGTGTGTGTGTGTGTGTGTGTGTGTGACACTGTGTGTGTGTGACGGAGAGAAAGAACAGTAGTTGATAAGTTCATTCATTCATTGTCTGATTTACCACACCTTCATCCTGGTCAGGGTCTCAGTGGGTCTAGTTCTTTGGGCAAATGGTAGGAAACTCCCTGGACAGGTCGCCAGTCCATCACATACACACACACACACACACACACACATCACCAATTACTCTGACTGTGTGTGGAAAGAAACCGGAGCACCCAGAGGAAACCCATGCAGGCACAGGGAGAACATACCACACAGAAAGGACCCTGGGAAATCGAACCCAGACCCTTCTCCTTCTTGCTGTGAGAAGGAGATGCGACGCTACCCACCGCAACACCGTGCCGCCCTGTCAACAGGCTACATTCACAAACCAGAACAGAGATCTAATATTTGTAATGTTCTTGTTGAGATTTTGGACCGGAACTGAAGGAACCTTTTCCTTCTTCTGCACAAATGAATAACGGCTCATCAGTGAGCAACAAACTTGTAGAGACCCATTAAAATATGAAACACATCAGAGGTTTGTGTCAACGGGGATTACGGCTTTATTAAATGGTGAAAATGCACAAGTTCCTTCAGTCCCTGTCCAAAATCCTAACAAAACCATGAATACAGTACTGGATTTATGTTCTGATTTGTGTCTCGGCTGCTCTGTAATCGTCTCAGCTGTAACTGAGTGAGTAAAGTATCCGGGGTGTATTCACGCTCGCACCCAGGGACCCACTGTGACCCCGGGCAGGATGATGTCGATATTCTATAATCCACGACGCCCGACATTCTGTCCAGCGGGGAGAAATAAATGATTATATTTCAGTCGGGTGTCTGTGAGCGGGCGGCGGCGAATCATTCATCACATTTTCCTGCTCTGTCCAGATCCTGATTAGATGCGAACACGAGCCCGACGCGCCGGTCAGCGCCAATCAGCCCCATAAATAATAAAATAAATAAACCCACCGCCGCCGCCGCCGCTCCGTCTCTGTCAGAAACGTCCAGGATCGCCGCGCTAGTTTCCCTCCTCAGGCGCTCGGTAGGGTCTGTGTGGCACTGACTGAAAGACTCCAGATCTGGAACCGGTTCCGTTCCGGGTTCTTAGAACCTTGGTGCTGTTTAGAGAACCGGCGCATGTTTGGAACCGAGGATGCATCATCAACAGGACGCTGGACTAAAGTAAACAATACCACAGTGGTAGCTCAGCGCTTCAGGTAGTGGTCTAGTAATCAGAAGGTTGCCAGTTCAAGCCTCAGCGCTGCCACTGTTGGGCCCCTAAACAAGGCTCTTATGTGGGATGAATTTGAATCCTGACTGCAGACCAGAGGTCTGTCTGCAAACCCACTGATCTCTCTACACAGACACATTTTACAGATGACAGTTTCTTTCTTCCTGGTTTTTGGTTCTTTCTTCTTGGTATTTGGTTATTTTCCCTTGGTTCTTGGTTCTTTTTATGGTTATTGGTTCTTTCTTCTTGATTCCTGGTTCTTTCTTTTTGGTTCTTGGTTCTTTTTGGTTTTTGGTTCTTTCACCTTGGTTTCTGCTTCTTTCTTTTTGGTTTTTGGTTCTTTCTTTGTGGTTCTTGGTTCTTTCACCTTGGTTTCTGGATCTTTCTTTTTGGTTCTTGGTTCTTTCTTTTTGGTTCTTGGTTCTTTCACCTTGGTTTCTGGATCTTTCTTTTTGGTTCTTGGTTCTTTCTTCCTGGTTTTTGGTTCTTTCTTTTTGGTTCTTGGTTCTTTTTAGGATCAACTCCCTCGTTCAACATCAGTTCTTAATCTCACTCCCACTCTTTTAGCAAATGGGCACAAGTTCCCACAGGCAAACTCCAAAGCAGTGTGGAAAGCCTTTTTAAAAAAGTAGAGGATATGGCAGGGTGGGTGGCAAGTCCATATTACTGTCCATGGTTCTGAAGAGGGGTGGTTTGGTGTCCACATTCTTTTGACTGGGTTCGTTTTGAATGCTTGGCTCATACTGGCTCTAAAAGAATAAAGAACACAACTACTGGCCTCTGGAGCAGTGGAAACGTGAAGCTTAACACTAGTAACCGGTACCTGACAGGATCACAGATCACTGCGCTGCTTTGAGAAGGTCGAGAGATTCTGAATAAAGATTCTCTTCACTACCTTATTTTTTTTTTACATGACCACAAAATAATCTTGTCACTGATTTGTCACACAGTCCGTGGGTTTTTTGGCAGCAGCTGAAAAATGAGCAACAAGAACCGAACCTGAACCGTTTATCACCCGCCGCCATCATGACCCGCGGCACTGAGAGAGCTCAGGAGGAGGAAACGTGGCTTCAGTCGACTGTAGTGTTTCTAAAGCTCTCTGTCATTCAGTGTAGTGTAGAGGTCTATAAAAACACTCCGGGTCATATAGAATCTATAGAAACACTCCGGGTCATATATTTACATTTTCAGCATTTAGCAGACGCTTTTATCCAAAGCGACTTACACAATGAGCTGAACACGATGAGCAATTGAGGGTTAAGGGCCTTGCTCAGGGACCCAACAGTGGCAACTTGGTGGTGGCGGGGCTTGAACCAGCAACCTTCTGTTTACTAGTCCAGTACCTTAACCACTGAGCTATCACTGGCCCTGATTTGTCACACTGATTCATATAGAATCTATAGAAACCCTCCGGGTCATATAGAATCTATAGGAACACTCCGGGTCATATAGAATCTATAGGAACACTCCGGGTCATATAGAATCTATAGGAACACTCCGGGTCATATAGAATCTATAGGAACACTCCGGGTCATATAGAATCTATAGGAACACTACGGGTCATATAGAATCTATAGGAACACTCCGGGTCATATAGAATCTATAGAAACACTACGGGTCATATAGAATCTATAGGAACACTCCGGGTCATATAGAATCTATAGAAACACTCCGGGTCATATAGAATCTATAGGAACACTCCGGGTCATATAGAATCTATAGAAACACTCCGGGTCATATAGAATCTATAGAAACACTCCGGGTCATATAGAATCTATAGGAACACTCCGGGTCATATAGAATCTATAGGAACACTACAGGTCATATATAATCTATAGAAACACTCCGGGTCATATAGAATCTATAGAAACACTCCGGGTCATATATAATCTATAGGAACACTCCGGGTCATATAGAATCTATAGGAACACTCCGGGTCATATAGAATCTATAGGAACACTCCAGGTCATATAGAATCTATAGGAACACTCCGGGTCATATAGAATCTATAGAAACACTCCGGGTCATATATAATCTATAGAAACACTCCGGGTCATATAGAATCTATAGGAACACTCCGGGTCATATAGAATCTATAGGAACACTCCAGGTCATATAGAATCTATAGAAACACTCCAGGTCATATAGAATCTATAGAAACACTCCAGGTCATATAGAATCTATAGAAACACTCCAGGTCATATAGAATCTATAGGAACACTCCAGGTCATATAGAATCTATAGAAACACTCCGGGTCATACAGAATCTATAGAAACACTCCGGGTCATATATAATCTATAGAAACACTCCGGGTCATATAGAATCTATAGAAACACTCCAGGTCATACAGAATCTATAGGAACACTCCGGGTCATATAGAATCCATAGAAACTTGGCCACATCGTGGAAGAGATGCACCAGGGTGTCCTGTAGGACGGTCCGCCTGTCACCATGTCCTGGTACCAGGTACCACAGAACCCCCTCAGATGTCTCAGTGAGTGGGATCACCAGGCGCTCCTGATGTTTCGGTTCCTCTGTGCAACCCGTTTGTCTCTGTTTTTATTCTTTATCACGTTGTTTTCTTTTCCTGGGTGATTAATGACGCAGTGAGGAACCAAAAGGGCAAATCATGGAGCCACCAGCGCTCATCCATCTCTGCCTCGTTTCCTTCCAGTTTTTTTACTCTGGCTGCCATAAGATGAAGTTCTCTCAGATCTTCTCCTCTCCAGGACTTCATCCTCGTCTGTTTCTGATTTATTCTACATTCTTCTCTCTCTGAAGGTCCTGAGATATCTCCTCTCAGGACGTTACTGACGTTACTCCGGGTGCGTCTCTTCCCTGAGCCACTCGCGCCCACTGTTCCTCCTCATTAGAAACCCTCCATAACAACATTGCTATATTTTCTGAGCGGCGTCAGTAAACGTGTTTCTAATTACTGTGCAGCCTTAACGAGCTTGGCGGTGGCGACCTGTCGCATCGTAGCGAACCTCTCGCGTAACCCACGCGCCAACCGACGGGTGAAGACATCCAGCAGCCGCTACGCAGGGACACGACGCTGGAGAAAACGGATCCTCGCAATTACACCCGGGTCCTCCGATCCTCGCTCAGCTCATGTTTATTCCTGTTAGCATGTACGCTTTCGAATCTCGCTAAAACGATCGCGCTCAGCTCACGCTAATAGTTACCGCCGCGCTGCTACGCTAAAGGAACGTAGCCGTGCAGAACCTGGACGTGTTCGGCTACTAAAATGATCAAATATGATCAAATATATCGCCAAAAGTATTCGGACGCATGATCGTGAGCTTGCTGGACAAAACAAAGCGACGTCTGTGTGACCTTATCAGCTGGAACCATAGATGTGTGGGAATTTGTGCCTTGGTTGATGTTCCAGTTCATCCCAGAGCTGTTGAGTGGGGCTGAGGTCAGGGCTCTGTACAGGACTGGAGTCCTTCCCTAAACTGTTGCTGCAGAAGCATGTATGAAACACATGGACTCACTAAATAAAAGGGGCGTCCCGATACTTTTGACCCTATAGTGCTGTATGATGTTTAATGAGATCGTCTCTCTCTGTTTTTAGGTTCCCTGTCGCTGGGCGTCTTCCTCGTATCGGTCAGTCTGACGGTGTGCCTCGTCTGGCTGGTGGCGCTCTGCGGCGTCTGTGGATGGTGCCAACGCAGACTGGTGAGTGATGTCACTTCCTGTCTAAAGGTAAACCTCTCGAACGGCACGACGCTTTGTATGTAGCTGCGTTTATTCTTGTATGATCTTTGCGATTAGAACCTTTTTGTCATGTCCAGTTCCCCTTTGTACTAAACACCCTGAACTAGGAGGGTCAGCTAGCGTGTGCCTCCTCCTAACAGACTGCAGGGGTCGCTGTTGCAATGGTGAGAATGTGAATCCTTGTCCGACCTTCCCTTTCTGTAGCGCCTGACCAGAGACTCGATCTTGAATCTTTGCAGTCCTGGGCTGGTCATCTTTAGCGCCTTGGGTAATGCCACTGGCCGCTCAGGTGGTGTGCCAGTCCATTGCGCTGCCACACCAACGTGAGACTCGGGTTTGAATCTCTGTGGTGCTGTCGGCTGGTCGGGCTTCTTCATACAGACATGATTGACTGTCTGTGTGGGTTTGAGGCCCTGCGATGGATTCGGGTGGTCCTGAGTGTGTTACTGTACTAGGTCCAGTGAGTCCAGGGAGACCAGACCCACTGTGACCCTGACCAGGATATAGCAGTGGTGACTTCACATGTTCATATTTGTTAGACAAGTGTTCTGTTTTGTTTATTTTTGATCATGTCAAGCGTTCTTATAAGAATATAGATCATATACACCATATACTGTATATATACACATACAATATATACTATAAATATACTATATATGCACTCTATATACACTCTATTAATAGTAAATATACCACATACACATAGATGTACAGTGTATCACAAAAGTGAGTACACCCCTCACATTTCTGCAGATATTTAAGTATATCTTTTCATGGGACAACACTGACAAAATGACACTTTGACACAATGAAAAGTAGTCTGTGTGCAGCTTATATAACAGTGTAAATTTTTTCTTCCCTCAAAATAACTCAATATACAGCCATTAATGTCTAAACCACCGGCAACAAAAGTGAGTACACCCCTTAGTGAAAGTTCCTGAAGTGTCAATATTTTGTGTGGCCACCATTATTTCCCAGAACTGCCTTAACTCTCCTGGGCATGGAGTTTACCAGAGCTTCACAGGTTGCCACTGGAATGCTTTTCCACTCCTCCATGACGACATCACGGAGCTGGCGGATATTCGAGACTTTGCGCTCCTCCACCTTCCGCTTGAGGATGCCCCAAAGATGTTCTATTGGGTTTAGGTCTGGAGACATGCTTGGCCAGTCCATCACCTTTACCCTCAGCCTCTTCAATAAAGCAGTGGTCGTCTTAGAGGTGTGTTTGGGGTCATTATCATGCTGGAACACTGCCCTGCGACCCAGTTTCCGGAGGGAGGGGATCATGCTCTGCTTCAGTATTTCACAGTACATATTGGAGTTCATGTGTCCCTCAATGAAATGTAACTCCCCAACACCTGCTGCACTCATGCAGCCCCAGACCATGGCATTCCCACCACCATGCTTGACTGTAGGCATGACACACTTATCTTTGTACTCCTCACCTGATTGCCGCCACACATGCTTGAGACCATCTGAACCAAACAAATTAATCTTGGTCTCATCAGACCATAGGACATGGTTCCAGTAATCCATGTCCTTTGTTGACATGTCTTCAGCAAACTGTTTGAGGGATTTCTTGTGTAGAGACTTCAGAAGAGGCTTCCTTCTGGGGTGACAGCCATGCAGACCAATTTGATGTAGTGTGCGGCGTATGGTCTGAGCACTGACAGGCTGACCCCCCACCTTTTCAATCTCTGCAGCAATGCTGACAGCACTCCTGCGCCTATCTTTCAAAGACAGCAGTTGGATGTGACACTGAGCACGTGCACTCAGCTTCTTTGGACGACCAACGCGAGGTCTGTTCTGAGTGGACCCTGTTTTTTTAAAACGCTGGATGATCTTGGCCACTGTGCTGCAGCTCAGTTTCAGGGTGTTGGCAATGTTCTTGAAGCCTTGGCCATCTTCATGTAGCGCAACAATTCGTCTTTTAAGATCCTCAGAGAGTTCTTTGCCATGAGGTGCCATGTTGGAACTTTCAGTGACCAGTATGAGAGAGTGTGAGAGCTGTACTACTAAATTGAACACACCTGCTCCCTATGCACACCTGAGACCTAGTAACACTAACAAATCACATGACATTTTGGAGGGAAAATGACAAGCAGTGCTCAATTTGGACATTTAGGGGTGTAGTCTCTTAGGGGTGTACTCACTTTTGTTGCCGGTGGTTTAGACATTAATGGCTGTATATTGAGTTATTTTGAGGGAAGAAAAAATTTACACTGTTATATAAGCTGCACACAGACTACTTTTCATTGTGTCAAAGTGTCATTTTGTCAGTGTTGTCCCATGAAAAGATATACTTAAATATTTGCAGAAATGTGAGGGGTGTACTCACTTCTGTGATACACTGTATATATACACTATTTATACTATATATACAGACTATATGTTTATATATATATATATATATATATATATATATATATATATATATCTTTTATATACTCTCTATATATACACTATAAATACTATATATACTATATATACACACTATATATTTTTTACTATATATATTATATATATATACTATATATATAAACTTTATATTATATATACACTATATATTTTTTATACTACACACACACACATACAGTATGTATATATATATATATATATATATATATATAATATACTCTCTATATATATATACACTATATGCACTATATATACCACATATACACTTAGATGTACATATACACTACTTATATACACACTATATATTTTTCTTTACTATATATACTATATTTATCCTTTATATACTCTATATATACACTATATGCACTATATGTACTATATATACCACATATACACTTATATATATATACACTACTTATACTATATATACACACTATATACTGTATTTTACTATATATACTATATAAACCCTGTATATGCTCTATATATACTCTATACAACGAAAAGTATTCGGACGCCTGACTGTGAGTTCGTCGAACTGTCCCATTTCAAAAACAAACGTGACCCTCTGTGTGATCGTTTACTAGCTAGAACAGCATCCGCTCTTCAGAGAAGCTTCTCACAAGACTTTGAAGTGCGTCTGTGGGAATTTGTGCCCAAAAAATCTTCAGTCGGTGTTCCGGTTCATCCCAGAGATGCTGAGTGGGGCTGAGCTCAGGGCTCTGTGCAGGACACTGGAGTTTCTGTAAACTGAGCTTTTCTTTATGCTGGAACAGAAAGGGCCTTCCCTAAACTGTTAAACTGTTGTTTTCTTTATATGATTGATTTATTGCACCTGTTTGTAATCATTGTGGCTGAAACATGTGAATTTAAAGATTAGAAGGGGCGTCCCGGTACTTTCGATCATATAGTGTATATAATGAGGTTGAATGTATACAGAGAGCTTCATACACATGTTATTTATTCATTTATTTATTTATTTGTATACGTTACGGTTAAGAAGAAGAATCTAATTCTCTCCCCTGATAAATATGAGCTGATGTAGAAACGTGCAAACCTCTGATTAATAACCCGGTTATAATTATAACCCACAAACCTAATGAATCATCCTAAACGAGTCAGATTAAATGACTCTCTTCAGCTGAATGATTCATTACTTTAATTAATTAGCTTTGCTAGGTAATAAATACGCTCACTGTTTACTCTGTTTTTTTTTTTGGGGGGGGGGGGGGGGGGGGGGGGGGTGAGAATAAACCGTCTGAATCACCAACAGACCGAATAGAAGAAAATAAAGAGCTGAAAGAGACGGAATAAAGGAAAGAGGGACAGAAGGGGGCAGAAGGGGGACTGTGGGGGGTTTTGATGAACCCAGGCTTTAATTACACTCTGTAATTTGGGCTCGGGCCCGAATCCACGCCCCGCAGGCACCTCCAGATCCTCTTATTACAGTGAAGGATTACCCAGGCCGCCTGAGTCCTTTACTATTCCTCTCTTCCTGTGTGTCAGAGCCCAGCTCCCACAATGCAACAGAGACGTTTTCTCTCAGGGTATACGCTATAGGACCTATAATAGTATATGAAGTATATGAACACCACACTTAGGGAAGGACGTTTCCTGATCCAGCAAAGTTCATACAGACAGGGTTTGGTTTTTATGGAACAGTTGTGTCCTGTACGGACCCCCTGACCCCTGGAATTAATTGGAGCATTGACTGCAAGCCTCAACCATTTACTCATATGTGCAGTTTACTATTTTATTTCTGCATTTTCTCCCTTTTACTCCCAGTTTAGTCATAGCCGATTACTCTTCCCCTGGTGGAGACCCTGATGGTGTTCAAGGAGGGTGTATTCGCCTAAAACGCTCCCTCCAAAGCGTTATTATTATCAATATTATTATTATTTATTTCTTTATTATTGTTATTATTATTATCATTATTATTAATTGTATTATTTTTATTATTATTGTTATTGTTATTATCAATATTATTATTATTACTTTCTTTATTATTACTATTTTTATTATTAGTTAATTATAATTATTATTACTTTTTATAATAATAAAACTTAATATTATTATTAATTATTATCATTATTATAATTATTATTATTATTATATTATCATTGTTATAATTGTTATAATAATTATTAATATTATTATTAATAATAATATTATTGTTGTCATTATTATTATTATTATTTCTTTTATTATTTTTTTTATTATTATTTTTATTATCATTATTTTTATTATTATAATTATCATAATTTTTTGTTTTTCTTATTATTATTGTTATTATTATTACAGTTACTATTATTAATATTATTAATATTGTTGTTGTTGTTATTATTATTACAGTTATTATTATTATTATTATTATTATTATTATTATTATTATTATTATAAAGGCGCTCATTAGTGCATCTTGTGACCAGCCATCCCAAATGAGCGGAGGCTGTTATAGATGTGAAGAGGAGATCAATTCCATATCAAATCCTAAACCTTTGGAAGGGTCCGCATACGTTCAGCCTGTAGCGTACACTGCTCTAGGTTTCCAATATTTTGTCCACCTGCGCTAGTTCCTGTTGATTCTCCGGCGCTGAAGCGTCAGGGTGATTTCAGGTGAACAGTGGGTATGATGTCATGGCGGAGCGGCGTGTCGGTGCGGGACCCCCGCAGGTCGGCGCCATCGAGAGTCTGTGAGCGTCAGCAGGTGCCGGACAGACGGAGGACGGACGCGGTGGAGTAGGGCAACGCGGGTTCACTTCCTCCAACCGAGAGAGCATCTGTGATCGTCTCCCCGTCCTCCTGTCCTCTCGCTCCCTCTCTAATCCTCAGCTCTCGTGCTGCTCCGTTCGTTTAGACGAGTCCGGTTCCCCGGTTCCTCGTGTGTTCCTCTCCCCCCTGCTGTGGTTCCTCCTTCACTTTGAGATCTGGAGCTTCCTCGCGGCCCGGCGGAGCTGCTGTAGATTTTATGATCAGGATTAATTATAGATGAGATGAAGATCATAGCAACCGCAAGTGCGTCTGAAACCCTGTGATGCTGGAGGAGCGCTCCTCGTTACCATGACCCCCCCCAAAACCCTCTGATGCTGAGAGAGCGCTCCTCGTTACCATGACCCCCCCCCTCCCCCCCAAAAAAACCCCCTTAAATTTAGGATCCTTTATAAACTCACTCAGCTACTTCAGAGCTCCACACACTCGTTTAACTCTGACCTCGTTTCCTACTTCATACAGTCATTAGGATAAAATACACGGGCAAAAGTTTTGGGACATGTTTAATTAATGAGTATATGTGCTTCTGACACAGGAGAACACAGCCATGCTGAACCAGAAAAAGGCCTTCCCCAAACTGTAGCCTCAAGATTGTATATTCCCGGGTCATACTGTATGTTTCCACATCGTATATTCCTATTCTTACATCGTATCTTCTCACATCGTATATTCCCAGATTGTGTATTCCCACATCTTTTATTCCCACATCATATATTTACAAATCGTACAATGTATATTCTTACATCATATTTTCCCATATCATATATTGCTACATCATATATTCTTACATCAATATTTCTACATTATATATACCTACATCATATGTTCTTTCATCATTTATTCACAAATTGTATATTCATAAATCATATAATCTCACATCGTATATTCTTACATTGTATATTTCTACATCTTAACTCCCACATCGTATATACTCACACATCATATATATTCATATCTTATATTCCCAGATTGTATACACCATTCCACATCATATATATCCTCAAATCGTATATTCTCACATTGTATATCCTCACATTGTATATTCCCACATCATATATATTCTCACATTGTATATTCTCACATTATATACAGTATATCCTTAAATTATAAATTCCCTCAT
>NC_086004.1:29902314-29964814 GCF_030014385.1 Trichomycterus rosablanca
GACAGAACGGGGAACGTGGATGGAATGAGGAACGTGAACAGAACGGAAAACAGGGACAGAATGGAGAATGTGGACAGAACGGAGAATAGGGACAGAACAGGGAACCAGGCACAGAACGGGGAACGTGAACAGAACAGGGAACCAGGACAGAACGGGGAACATGAACAGAACAAGGAACCGGGACAGAACGGGGAACGGGGACAGAACGGAGAACGTAGACAGAACGTGGACAGAATGGGGAACGGGAAACGGGGACAGAATGGGGAACGGTGACAGAACGGGGAACGTGGACAGAACGGGGAACGGTGACAGAACAGGGAACATGGACAGAACGGAGACCGTGGACAGAACGTGGACAGAACGGGAAACCGGAATAGCTCACCAAATCGGAATCATTGCAGTTTAATAGCGGGAGAATTTGTAACGCGTCTCATGGACCGAGCGCGTTCCAGGCTGGAGAGGCGTTCACTAAACGGTCAAAAGTATTAGGACACCCTTTCTAATAGTGGCTTCCAATTTTGCATCTACAGTTTAGGGAAGGCCCTGTCTTGTTCCAGCAGGCTTTATAAAGGCCTGAAAAAAAAGCTGGGTTTAAAGATCTCGGTCCACTGAACAGCTTTGGAATGAACTGGAACATCAAGTGCACAGCCTTACAAACGCTGGCATCTTTAACTGAATGGGCACAAATTCCCACAGACATTTTTACTTCAAAGTCTTGTCAGAAGCCTCCTCAGAACAGCGGCTGTTGTTCCGGCTCTCTGATCTGAAAGGATCATGTAGAGGTCTCTCACAGTCAGGTGTCCGAATACTTTTGGCTATTTCGCTAGGTCTGTCCGTACCTGTCGTCCTCTCTCTGGTCCTTGCCGGTGGATCTTGTTGGCACGGCGTGGCATCACGTCCAGTCTCGAAGGGTCTCTGATGATTTCCTGCCTCCTCTGTGCCCTGTTTGTTGTCCGTCTGTTTTTCGTGTCCGTCCTTCCGTCCCGTCCGTGCGTCCCGTCCGTTCTGATTCGTGGTTGCAGTGGCTCGCTGGAGAGGTGCGAGGCGGGCGGGGGTTCGGGCCCCGGTCCCAGTCGCAGTGACAGCAGCAAGAGTGTTGAGGCAGGAAGCGGCAAAGCCGGGAGGTGGCAAACCGTCAAGAGCCACGTGCGGTCGGGCATCCTGAGACCCAGCAAGTAAGTGACCGGGACAGGAAATGAAGCCATTAAAAAGGGTGTCCCAATACTTTTTCTCCATATAGTGTATTTAATCTATGATGCTCTTCAGCCCCCCTAGTGGTGAAATGTGTATTGAATAAATTTAAAAGTACAATTGTTTTAATAAAACGTTTTAATTAATAATATATATATATATTTATATATATATACAGTATATATATATTTTTTTATTTACTTAAATATTTAATATTTCTTTATTATTACTTAAATATTTATTATTTATTTATTATTACCTCAATATTTATTTATTTTTTTTATTACCTAAATATTTATTTTTTATTTTTTATTACGTGAATATTTATTATTTATTTATTATTACCTGAATGTTTATTATTTATTTATTATTACGTGAATATTATTATTTATTTATTATTAGCTGAATATTTATTATTTATTTATTTCTCTCCCTATCGTCGTCTCTTCCCCCCTATTGTTCCCCTCGAACCCCTCCTCAGTTTCGGAGACTCCTCGCCCCTGTCCACCACGTCCACTCTGGAGCACATCGCGCCGGCGGCGTGCCGTCCTCGACCCCTGGTCCGGCAGCAGAGCCTCCAGCAGCCCCTGAGCATCCGGCCCCCTCCGCCGCCCAACGACCCCCCCGCCACCTCACAGAGCCTGGGCCAGCTGAACCCCGGGCCCGGGGGTGGTGGAGGCGGGGGGCGGGGGGTTGTGCGGCCGGGGGGGCGGGGTAGCCCGGCCGCGTCGGGGGCGTCCCGGTACAAGTCGGGCGCGGGGGCTCGATCACGCTCCAACCCGGGCAGCTGGGATCACATGGTGGGGCAAATCCGCACCCGGGGCATGGACGTCAAATCCTTCCTGTGAGTAACAACGTTAATTACAGCCGTGTTTACATTTAAACTCATCACATCACTAATTCATCACTTCATCACCTCACCACCTCATCATCTGTTGAGGAACATGCCAGGATGAAGGTTGTGTTTGATGTCATTAGGAGGAACCTATAGAGGAACATGATGAGATGAAGGTTGTGTTTGATGTCATTAGGAGGAACGTGTAGGAGGAACCTCGGGCGTGTCATTAATCTGAATGTAGGTGCGGGTCGGACAGGTAATTCAGAGCCGCGGGGGAATGAAGTGTTTCGCTCGCAGGAAGATTCACTGCTGAAGAAGAATCAATAACTCAGGACGAGTGCGTTAGCGTTAGGTCTGCTGCTAATTTTAGATCTGATGTAATTAACGCCCTGAACCTCCAGGGTTTCGGGGACGGGGCCCCCTGGAGACCCGCTGGGAAACTGCAATAAAATCTTTACTTTAATTATTGTTGACAGGGAGATGCTTGTGCGGTGCAGTGGCGTGTTACACTGGTGGTGCTATCGGACCAGATCCCTGACGAAATAATCGTACCAGATCCCTGATTAAATAATTGTACCAGATCCCTGATTAAATAATCGTACCAGATCCCTGATTAAATAATCGTACCAGATCCCTGATTAAATAATCGTACCAGATCCTTGATTAAATAACCGGACCAGATCCCTGATTAAATAATCAGACCAGATCCCTGATTAAATAATCAGACCAGATCCCTGATGAAATAATCAGACCAGATCCCTGATTAAATAATTGTTCCAGATCCCTGATTAAATAATCGTACCAGATCCCTGATCAAATAATCGTACCAGATCCCTGATCAAATAATCGTACCAGATCCCTGATTAAATAATCGTACCAGATCCCTGATTAAATAATCAGACCAGATCCCTGATTAAATAATTGTTCCAGATCCCTGATTAAATAATTGTTCCAGATCCCTGATGAAATAATCGTACCAGATCCCTGATTAAATAATCGTATCAGATCCCTGATTAAATAATCGTACCTTATCCCTGATTAAATAACCAGACCTTATCCCTGATTAAATAATTGTTCCAGATCCCTGATGAAATAATTGTTCCAGATCCCTGATGAAATAATCGTACCAGATCCCTGATTAAATAATCGTATCAGATCCCTGATTAAATAATCGTACCTTATCCCTGATTAAATAACCAGACCTTATCCCTGATTAAATAACCAGACCAGATCCCTGATTAAATAATCAGACCAGATCCCTGATTAAATAATCAGACCAGATCCCTGATTAAATAATCAGACCAGATCCCTGATTAAATAATCAGACCAGATCCCTGATTAAATAATCAGACCTTATCCCTGATTAAATAACCAGACCT
Organism: Trichomycterus rosablanca; assembly: GCF_030014385.1. NCBI lineage: Eukaryota > Metazoa > Chordata > Actinopteri > Siluriformes > Trichomycteridae > Trichomycterus > Trichomycterus rosablanca. Next base: position 29,905,723 of record NC_086004.1, read on the forward strand.
TATCCCTGATTAAATAACCAGACCAGATCCCTGATTAAATAATCAGACCAGATCCCTGATTAAATAATTGTTCCAGATCCCTGATTAAATAATCGTACCAGATCCCTGATTAAATAATCAGACCAGATCCCTGATTAAATAATTGTTCCAGATCCCTGATTAAATAATCAGACCAGATCCCTGATTAAATAATTGTTTCAGACCCCTGATTAAATAATCGTACCAGATCCCTGATTAAATAGCCAGACCAGATCCTTGATTAAATAACCGGACCAGATCCCTGATTAAATAATCGTACCAGATCCCTGATTAAATAATTGTTCCAGATCCCTGATTAAATAATCGTACCAGATCCCTGATTAAATAATCGTACCAGATCCCTGATTAAATAATCGTACCAGATCCCTGATTAAATAATCGTACCTTATCCCTGATTAAATAACCAGACCAGATCCCTGATTAAATAATCGTACCAGATCCCTGATTAAATCTCGTGCTCGGTGCTGAGCGTGTTGAACGGCAGTGAGGTGAAGTGGCTGATGGGAACGTGACTCCGGATCAGGACGAGAGGAAATCACGAGTCACCGGCGCTGCTGGAGTCACATCAGGAGCTTCAGAGCCGCGCCAGCGTCTGTGTGGGGGGTTGGAGTGGGTGGGCGTGTTCAATACGGACGCGTCTACATTTTATTATTTAGTTTATTTCTCTCATTCAACACAATCTACCATCATCACTAACAGTCCTACACTCCACACGTCTGAACTCGGCCTGCTGGGAAAAAAAAAGATTACTGAGGCTGATCCTCATTATACAGACTGATCCTCATTACTGAGGCTGATCCTTATTATAGAGACTGATCCTCATTACTGAAGCTGATCCTTATTATAGAGACTGATCCTCATTACTGAAGCTGATCCTTATTATAGAGACTGATCCTCATTACTGAGGCTGATCCTTATTATAGAGACTGATCCTCATTACTGAGGCTGATCCTTATTATAGAGACTGATCCTCATTACTGAGGCTGATCCTTATTATAGAGACTGATCCTCATTACTGAGGCTGATCCTTATTATAGAGACTGATCCTCATTACTGAGGCTGATCCTAATTACTGAGGCTGATCCTTATTATAGAGACTGATCCTCATTACTGAGGCTGATCCTTATTATAGAGACTGATCCTCATTACTGAGGCTGATCCTTATTATAGAGACTGATCCTCATTACTGAGGCTGATCCTAATTACTGAGGCTGATCCTTATTATAGAGACTGATCCTCATTACTGAGGCTGATCCTTATTATAGAGACTGATCCTCATTACTGAGGCTGATCCTTATTATAGAGACTGATCCTCATTACTGAGGCTGATCCTCATTACTGAGGCTGATCCTTATTATAGAGACTGATCCTCATTACTGAGGCTGATCCTTATTATAGAGACTAATCCTCATTACTGAGACTGATCCTCATTATAGAGACTGATCCTCATTACTGAGACTGATCCTTGTTACTGAGCCTGATTCTCATTATTGAGACTGATTCTCACTATAGAGACTGATCCTCGTTATAGAGACTGATCCTCACTACAGTATAGAGACTGATCCTCGTTATAGAGACTGATCCTCATTATAGAGACTGATCCTTGGTATAAAGACTGATCCTCATTATAGAGATTAATCCTCATTATAGAGACTGATCCTCACTACAGTACAGAGACTGATCCTCACTATAAAGACTGATCCTTGTTATAGAGACTGATCTTCACTACAATATAGAGACTGATCCTTGTTATAGAGACTGATCCTCACTACAATATAGAGACTGATCCTCACTACGGTATAGAGACTGATCCTCATTATAGAGACTGATCCTTGTTATAGAGACTAATCCTCACTACGGTATAGAGACTGATCCTCATTATAGAGACTGATCCTCACTATAGATACTGATCCTTATTATAGATACTGATCCTCATTACGGTATAGAGACTGATCCTCACTATAGAGACTGATCCTTATTATAGATACTGATCCTCACTACAGTATAGAGACTGATCCTCACTATAGAGACTGATCCTTATTATAGAGACTGATCCTCACTATAGAGACTGATCCTTATTATAGAGACTGATCCTCACTACGGTATAGAGACTGATCCTCACTATAGAGACTGATCCTTATTATAGATACTGATCCTTATTATAGATACTGATCCTCACTATAGAGACTGATCCTTATTATAGATACTGATCCTCATTATAGGGACTGATCCTCACTACAGTATAGAGGCTGATCCTCATTATAGAGGCTGATCCTCATTATAGAGGCTGATCCTCATTATAGAGACTGATCCTCACTACAGTATAGAGACTGATCCTCATTATAGGGACTGATCCTCATTATAGAGGCTGATCCTCATTATAGGGACTGATCCTCATTATAGGGACTGATCCTCATTATAGAGGCTGATCCTCATTATAGAGGCTGATCCTCATTATAGGGACTGATCCTCATTATAGGAACTGATCCTCATTATAGAGACTGATCCTCATTATAGGGACTGATCCTCATTATAGAGGCTGATCCTCATTATAGAGACTGATCCTCATTATAGAGGCTGATCCTCATTATAGAGACTGGTCCTCATAATAGAGGCTGATCCTCATTATAGAGGCTGATCCTCATTATAGAGACTGATCCTCACTACAGTATAGAGACTGATCCTCATTATAGAGGCTGATCCTCATTATAGGGACTGATCCTCATTATAGAGACTGATTCTCACTATAGTATAGAGACTGATCCTCATTATAGAGACTGATTCTCACTATAGTATAGAGACTGATCCTCATTATAGGGACTGATCCTCATTATAGAGACTGATTCTCACTATAGTATAGAGACTGATCCTCATTATAGGGACTGATCCTCATTATAGAGGCTGATCCTCATTATAGAGGCTGATCCTCTTTATAGAGGCTGATCCTCATTATAGGGACTGATCCTCATTATTGAGACGTGTTTTCATTTTGTTAGGGAGGGTAAGATGGTGGTGCTGTCCCTCGCCATCGGCCTCGCCGAACAGGACGACTTCGCCAACCTGCCAGACCTGCAGGAGGATCCTGCCAGCCTGGAAACTCCCCCCACAGACAAGAGGTAACTTTTAATATCTTAAACCAAAAGTTTTAAAATATATACACTGCAAAAGTATTGGGACGTCCCTTCTAATTATTTTCTTTCAAACCTTGGTGAGGAGACAACTGTTCCATGTGTTTTTAATTGGGTGTTACACGAGCAGAGTAAATAACGTTGTCCTCATTTATTCCCATGGTCCATGTGGGATCTCAGCTCTTATTTATACCTGTCCTGTCCCGACTCGTCCCGTCCCCGTGGGCGAAGTGTCCCAGATTAAAACGAGATGCGGTTAAAGAACCTCACAAGCTTCTTCACCGAACTTCCCGGCTGAGCTGCACCGAATCGCTTCGGTACGAATTCTACACCTGATCTCAAACCAAACTTGCTCTACCAAACCAGCATCACCATGCACAGTTTTGGACTGTGGTCCTAATGTTTTGGCTCATCGCTGTGCTGAATGTCATGTTTCCTTTCTGTAATACAACATCAGTCGGTTTTAAAGACGTTGAGTTTCGAGGTATTTTTCCCCATAAGGATGTTTGTGAAACCTGTTAACGCGTCCATGGTCCCGTGGAGCTGCAGATATTTTAGTCTCATGTAAAATAATGAGGTTGTTTTTGACACTTAAACACTGAAAATAACACAAATATAATATAAACACACTGTAATACAATTACTAACAGTTAAACATCAATAAAAATACAATAAAAGCTGCACTTTAGTTTTACTTCTTTATTGTTTCCTGATGCTTCTTCATGGTGGAGATGATTGATCTTGGAATACCGTATTCCCCTCAGCACCGGCGCATTCACATGAGAAGTGGCACAACCGCTTCTGCACCGCTGTGCCGTTATTTCCTCTGAAGTGTGACGGCGGTGCACAAAACTTAGCGTGACTTATTGTAGTAAAACAGCGAGTGAGGAATGTGATTAGTGGAGGAACTTATGAGCAGTAATAATGAAGAGAAGTTTAGTGCTCCTGTCTCCTTCTTTTACTACATTAAACCACGTTAAGCTTTATTTTCAACCAGAAGTGTTTTAGACTCTGGGAGAAGCTGATTCTGATTCTCAGCATTTCTCAGAAGCTGGAGCTGTAACACAAGTTTAAAAGTGAAACAGGGAGGAGAATCCAGATAAACACAGATACACGTGGAGCTGTAACCCTGGATCTGCACCTTATTCCACACTGATGCAGATTCAGCTCAGATTCACACGCTGATGATGTTTTATTGATTATTGATTGATTTAAGTCGAGCGCTGAACAAAACGACGGTCTTTAAGGGTACAAATTTATCCACAAAGGGCGTCGAGTTTCAAAGATTTTGAGTTTAGGGGACGTCGAGTTACAAGGTACCACGATATGTATATTTTTTAATGATCCACCGTAGGTGTAACATTCAGGCGTCCCAGGGTTTCACCTGCTCAGTACACACACACGACCCCAAACCAAATGAAGTGTAATTTAATCGATCAGAATGACGTGGCGATCAGCGTCCTGATCAGGACAGACTCAGTGATCTCGATTCATCACCACCTCACCCGGACGCTGAGCACAGAGAAGAACTCGCTTGTGAACAGAAAGTAAACGACTGTTACCGAGGATGTGAGCGGCGGTACGAGGCGTTGAGGGGGTGTGTGTGGGGGCGAGGACGATTTTTGGGACGAGCGCTTGTGTAAGAGCAGAAAACGTTCAGGATTATTCCTTAATCTTGAGGAGAGACGATGAAACCATGCAGCTGCATCACGAACACCAGAGAGAGAGAGAGGGGAAGGGTTCAGATGAACGAGGGTTCGGATGAAATGATGTCTGACGTGTCACTATGCTCGCCTGACTTTGTGATGGTTGGCTGCACAGATGGGTCAGATTTCTCCACAGCGCTCGGGCTCACGTCGCCTGTAGCAGACGAGCGCCTGATAATACAACATCATCGTGATGAGCTCTGTCATACACTAACATCACCGTCAGTGTTCCCATGTGATGTATAATGCAGGATGTGCTTCAGCAGCTTGTTCTCTGTTCTGGCCGTCGCGTACACTCGCTCAGAGCTGATCATCTTCCTCTGTTATAGTTTTCTGATGCACATGTGTCTTTTCTTCCTCTTTCTTTAAGGGAGTTTGTTTAAACCAAGCTTTGTAGTCATGCTGGAACAGAAAAGGTCCTTCCCTAAGCTAAAGTTAAAAGCATGTGATCTCCTTTATAAACCGTCCTTTAGTTTGACCGTTCCTCTTATATAACGTGGAACAGTGGCGTCTTTTTGTCCTGGTCTGACAAATCTTGAAAAGTGAAAAGTCTCCCCACACGAGAGGAGGCTGTTAGGGCTGCAATGAGGAGGTGAATCCATATTAAAATAGATCCTATGCTTCCTATGCAACGAGCTCGTGGTCAGGCGTCCACATATATTTGATTATTTCAGTCAGAATCACTGAGATCCTTGGACTGCTTCCACTGTTCCTCACACGGCTGTGAAGACACCCGTGTAACACCCGTGTTTGTTTTCGGTTGGGTCACACCGCGTCCTTTTTGCTTATTCCATGAGAAACGGTTTATAAATAGAAAAGCTCGAGGCAAAGGTGCCACGCCACCCCGCCGCTGCCACCCCCGCCCGCCGTCACCGCCGCTGCCACCCTCACCCCCGCCATCACCGCCCCTGCCACCCTCGCCACCAGCGCAGACTCAGTCGTGCTTCACCTCTGATCAGACGTCAGTGTTCGTTAGCTGGACGCCTTTTCACTTCCATTCAATTACCTTCCACTGCCTACACACACACTCACACCTGCACATGCACACACACACACACATGCACACACTGACACACACACACACCTGCACACACACACATGCACACACCGACATACACATACACACACACACACAAGCACATTCAAAGAGACATACACACACATCCACACATGCACACACACATTGCTTACACATATGCACAAATGCACACACACACATATTCATATACACATTCATAAACACACATTCATATACACACACATGCTCACACACATTGCTCAGATACATGCACAAATGCTCACATACACACATATGCACACACATTCACACACACGCACGCCATTACATATGCACACACACACACACACACACATCCACACTTACACACACACACAAACACATATCACACATGCGTTGCTCACACACACGCACAAATGCTTACATATACGAATACACACACACATTTACACACACGCATGCCCTTACATATGCACACACACACACACACGCACACGCTCATGCACATGTACACACACATACACACACACTGAACACAAATGCACACACACACGCATACACACATTCACACACGTTCAAATGCACACATTCACACACACCTCACACCCTTGCATATGCACACACACTCAGATACACATGCTCATGCACTCACACACACACACACACACATTTCTTGGAGATGATGGTGTTACGTAACTCTCTTTCTTCTCACTGTGGTCCAGCAGCACAGCGTACAACCTGCAGATCTAAAAACAGCTTCATCTATTTTTAGACTGTGTGTGTGTGTGTGTGTGTGTGCGTGCTTGGCAGTGTATTTTTAATCATGAGCTTTGGCAGCACTGACTTTGGCTCTCAGTCGGTTTTCTAATTCAGTTCAAAGCTGCCAAAAAAGGGACCAAAATTACCCAGAAAACCAGCCAGTAAAACCAAAAAGGCTTCAAGTATGTGTATGGGAATTTGTGCTCATTCAGTCAAAAGATGACAGCATTTGTAGGCGTGGCTGGGCGCTGATTGATCAGTGGATGTTCCGGTGCACCCCAGAGCTGTTGAGTGGGGCTGAGCTCAGGGCTTTCTTTAAACCGATGCACAGGGGCAGAGTCATGCTGGAACAGGACAGGACCTTCCCTAAACTATTGCTGCATGTCGACTTGTTTGTATAATTTGTTTGTCGTGGCTGAAGCTCGTGTCCCAGTACTTTAGCTCATATAGTCTCTCTTCGATACCTGCAGTGATTGTTGTGTTTTCATCTTAAGTCGTTCGGTTTAAATTAGGAGGGGCGTCCACATACTTTTGACCATATTGTGTGTATACGACGTACCTGCTGACCTCCTCCTCGTGTGTGTATCAGGATTTTATCCGTCAGATCGTTTCCGCTGAGGTTTAAACCTCCGTCACCATCAGAGTCGCTGTTACTCCTGCTTCTCCAGCAGAACCTCAGAAGTGGGTCGCCGGCGGCTAATCGAGTTCCCGTCGGGAGATTTTGGCTTTTAGAACGGGAGGGTTGCATAATCAGACTTTGATCCTGGAGGAACGTTACAGCGGCAGTGGTGGCAGCTCCAGATCCCCGTTTCTGTGCAGAGAACAAAGAACTGCTGTCAGATTTCAGATCTGAGCAGAATCAAGTTTCTGTGGTGGAGCAAAAATATGATCTTATATTCCTGCTTCATGCACAGATTTATTTATTTATTTATTTATGCAATTTTATTTATGTATTATTTATTTATTTATTTATTTAAGTATTTATTTAAGTATTTATTTAAGTATTTATTTGTATTTATTTATTTATTTAGTTTTATTTATTTATGTATTTATTTATACATGTTTTTATTTTTTTATTTATATATGTATTTATTTACTGTATGTATTTATTTATTTATCTATTTATTTATGTATTATTTATGTATTTTTATGCAATTTTTAATTTATTTATGTATTATTTATTTATGTATTTATTTATACATTTTTTATTTATTTTTATTTATTTATATACGTATGTATTTATGTATTTATTTATTTATCTATTTATATGTTTATGTATGTATAAATTTTTGTATTTATTTATTTATGTATTCATTTATTTATTACCGTGCACATCCTAGCTTATGTGAAGCCTCTCACTGGGGTTTAAATCTCAGCTCTGGTACGATGATCGGCTGGTTCGAGAGTGTGAACGCTGGAGGGGATTCCTCATAACTGCTGCGATTACTCCCTCTGCTGGCTGATCGATGGTACTGCACAGTCGGTGCGTGACTCTCCGTGCGCGATACGGATCTCCGTATGAACCCTGGTGCAGGTGAAAAGAAGCGGTCGGTGCTGCACATGTGTTGGAGGAAGCGTGTGTTAGTCACGACCCTCCTTGGTCAGGAGTATAGGTCTGCAGCTGTAGAAGGGAATACGATCGGGGAATCGGCTATGCCTAAATGTGCATGTAGTATTTAAATCTGCACGTCTCTGTCAGTCCCAAACAAACATCTGATGTTTTAAAGGGAACGTGAGGTAGCAGAGGGGGGCAAAAACTTTTTCACACCAGTGTACGATAAAGTATGATGGGATGCATTGGACCACCTGCGGAGCTGCAGGTAGTTTCGCATTTGCTGCCTTCAATGATTCCTCCACGATGAGGGAAACACTCGTCTGTGATTGTGAATGTCTGAGCAGGTCACGGTAACCACGACGACACATCATCATCACCATCACCATCATCATCATCTGCTCAGGCACTTGATGGAAATGGCTGGTGTGTGTGTGTGTGTGATGGTACCCGACAGGTGTTAGCAGCACCAGCGCATTCATAAACGCCCAAAATGCCCATCGTCCGTTCACGTGCCCTCAAAGTCCCTGTATGTCCCGCTGGCTCGACCTGTAACGTTCCCCCTTCAACAAATATGGAGTGTTTTTAACATAGCGAATGTACAAATAAAAATAATAAAATATTAATATGTTAATACGACGTTTATACACACGTTTCACTCTCACCCGCAGGTCTGTTGGCAGTTGGAGGCGTGGTTGGTGTGGGGGACTTGCATTTGCATACTATCAGCGGTCCACGCTAACAAAATAATTGCTTTTTTTATATTTGAATCGTTTCTATTAGAGCCGTCGGAAATAAACCCAACTGCAGCCCTAAAGGCCAGACGCCAGACGAGACGCACAGACGCACGGACGCCAACTCCTACGCCTCGGACCTGGCCAACTCCGTCACCAGCGACATGCTCATGGTGAGGAAAGATTTCTTTATGGTTCGTTTGTTTTCGGTTTTGTTCCTTCCGCTTATGTTTTACTTTAGTTTAAAGCGACTTACAATCATGACTCAACAGTGGCTACTTAGCAGTGGTGGGGCTTGAACTGAAACCCTTCTGATTGCTAGTCCAGCACCTCAACCACTGAGCTACCGCTGCCCTGAGGTTCATCTACTGAATGGATTTGGCACTGGGTCTCGTTGAGTCGTGTCCTTCTGCTTTGTCATGTTCGGCCAGCAGAGGGGGCACGGAGGCGCAGATGATTGATTCGCTCCAGGTGGACGTTCTCCTATACATTACAGCTTCTCTCTCTGATTTGCCAAGCCGTGGTGCCAGTTTGCCACTGGTGCGTGATGCCAGCATTCTGTATCTTTCCGGGAACTCACCACGATGTCTGGCTTTTCGGGCGGATTACCCCAGGGGCAACATGACGTCCTTTTCGGAGCGGAACCCACCCGTAGTTGGTGTGGTAGGGGTTCTGCTCGGTTCCCTGTGTGTTCCGAGTTCTGCTCCGTCCACGTTAGTTTGTAACCTTTTAGCCACAGTTTTGTTCCACCTCGGTTACGCCATGTGCCCTCGCGTGGGTGCGTGGCTTCCCCTCGCGGTGCCAGCCTTCTCTCCGTACCCATAATTCTCACTTTTCAGCATTTTGAGCGTGAGATGTATCTTCTGACTTAACACGTGTTTAGTTAAACACGGGTTGTTCGCCGCGTCCGCGCCCCCTCCGCTCACTCTCGCCCTCACACGTCAAAGAGAGCGCGGTTCCGGGGGGAAGCCTGGTAATTAGAACCGGGAACACGGTGCCAGTGCCGTGGGGGCTGGCAGGAAACCTCCTCACTGGGTCTGTTTGGCATGCCGTAGGTGGCACCGCGCTGGTTTTGTTTAGACGTGAACCTGATGGTGGTTCCTCCACTTCCTCCATCACTGGTTTCAGTTTTAGTTTTGGATTCCAGCTCATGGATGGCTGGGGTATTATTGGGATTTGAACCCGCTACCTCTTGATGAATGGGTGATGGCTGCACTGTTGTACCACATGAGAGTTCTGAACACGTTCTTTGGGCATCTTTGGAAATGATAAACTACCCCTACCCCACTGCTGCCACACCATCACCCCACTGCTGCCACATCATCATCCCACTGCTGCCACATCATCACCCCACTGCTGCCACATCATCACCCCACTGATGCCACATCATCACCTCACTTACACTGTCCTCTCACTCTCCCCCCCCCTCAGTTATCTCCTGGTTCTGAAGAGGAGGAACATGAAGGACCCGTCTGCGAGAAGCTGGGACGTATCCAGTTCAGCGTGGGCTACAGCTTCCAGGACTCCACGCTTACAGTCAAGATCCTCAAAGGTCAGGATCTACCAGCCAAAGATTTCTCGGGAACCTCTGACCCGTTCGTGAAGATCTACCTGCTCCCGGACAAGAAGCACAAGCTGGAGACCAAGGTGAAGAGGAAGAACCTGAACCCTCACTGGAACGAGACCTTCCTGTTCGAAGGTGAGAAGTTCTGGCTTTATTCTTGGGCTTTTTATATATATAATAAATGATGTGAAGCTTGCTTGACTGTGGACAGTTTATCCTGTGCTCCAGGCTCTAGACAAACTAGCCCTTTTTATATGGGCACAGAGATATGACCATAAACACTAATGAGGATTTAGTAGGCCATGTATAATTGGCCACCACATGGCCAGAAGTATGTGGACACCCCGTTTAATTAATACGCTGTGGTGATTTCATACACCACATGCTTCCAACTTTGCAGCAACAGTTTAGGGAAGGTCCCTTCCAGTTCCAGCATGACTGGGCCCCTGTGTGCAGCCTGCACAAAGCCGTGACCTCCTACCCATCAAACACTTTAGGGATGAACTGGATCGCCGATCGTGATTAGAGGCCTGACCTCTCAAATTCTCTTTTGACTAAATGGGCAGAAATTCCTACAGACACACTCCAAATGTTCCAAATGTTGTGGAAAGCATTCCCAGAGGAGTGGAGCCTGTTATAGTTGCAAAGAAAGGGAGACTCTACAGTCTGTTGTGGATATAGCATGAAACTACACTATAAGGCCACAAGTATTTGGACACCTGACCATGAGCTTGCTGGGAATCCCATTTCAAAAACAAATAGTATTAAAACAACGGGAGCTCAGTGGTTAAGGTACATGACTAGTAATCAGAAGGTTGCTGGTTCAAGTCTCACCACCGCCAAGTTGCCCCTGTTGGGCCCCTGAACGAAACTCTCAACCCTTAATTGCTTAGATTGTATTCAATGATAAATTGTACATCGCTTTGGATAAAAGTGTCCGCTTAATGCCGAAAAACGTAAACGTAAAACAGAGTGACAGCTAGTGGCTTCTCACGAGACTGTGAAGTATGCCTGTGGGAATTTGTGCCCATTCAGTCAAAAGACGACAGCATTTGTATGGCTGGGCACTGATGGTGTTCCATTGCATCCCAGAGCTGGTGAGTGGTTCTGAGGTCAGGACTCTGTGCAGAACTCTGGAGTTTCTTTGTTTTAAAATCAAGCTTTTCTTCGTGTCCCGATACTTTCGCCCGTTTAGCGAATGCTGGTCCGCTTCTCTTTCTCAGGTTTCCCGTTTGAGAAGGTGGTTCAGCGCACGCTGTACCTGCAGGTCCTGGATTACGACCGGTTCAGTAGAAACGATCCGATCGGGGAGGTCTCCGTCACCCTCAACAAGCTGGACCTGGCGCACATGGAGACCTTCTGGAAGGAGCTGAAGCCCTGCAGCGACGGCAGCGTGAGTGTTCCATGGTGTATGTCTGAGTGTGTCAGGGGGGTGACGGGGGGGGTGACGGGGGGCGAGGATAATTACCTCGTCAGGTTCTGCCGTGTTGTTCCTCACCTAAAAGCCCTCAAGCTGTGCGCTGTCACTGATCTCCATCAGAGAGACGTACAAGCGAACCGTTAGCGTTGGCGCTCCGGGCTGATATTGACCCGCGGTTTTGGATAATGGGCGTCAGGTCAGAGCGAAGGATTCTAAGGTTCTTCCGCTGAGAATCCACCAGAATTCCATCAGCTTCGTTCGCTCCGGTGTCTTATAATTAGCCAGCGCGTCGACCGTCGCTAATCCGTGTGTGTTTGTGTGTGTAGGGGAGTCGGGGCGACCTGCTGGTGTCGCTGTGTTATAACCCCTCGTCAAACATCATCACTGTGAACATCATAAAGGCGCGAAACCTTAAAGCCATGGACATCGGTGGCACCTCAGGTGAGCACAACGTACACGCTAAAGCTACGACGTAAATAATAAAAAACATCCAGGGAGCAGAAGTTCAACATCATCACGTCACAATTCTGCAGCCTACGTTCTGTATTTTTAAATCATAAACATTTTAACGTAACAATTTTAGTAAATTTTACACTTTAATGTAACAATTTTAGTAAATTTTAAACTTTAATGTAAGAATTGTAGAACATTTTACACTTTAATGTAACAATTTTAGTAAATTTTACACTTTAATGTAACAATTTCAGTAAATTTTACACTTTAATGTAAGAATTGTAGAACATTTTACACTTTAATGTAACAATTTTAGTAAATTTTACACTTTAATGTAACAATTTTAGAACATTTTACACTTTAATGTAACCATTTTTGTAAATTTTACGCTTTAATGTAACAATTTTAGAACATTTTACACTTCAATGTAACAATTTTAGTAAAATTTACACTTTAATGTAACAATTTTAGAACACTTTACACTTTAATGTAACAATTTTAGTAAATGTTACACTTTAATGTAAGAATTTTAGTAAATTTTACACTTTAATGTAAGAATTGTAGAACATTTTACACTTTAATGTAACAATTTTAGTAAATTTTACACTTTAATGTAAGAATTGTAGAACATTTTACACTTTAATGTAACAATTTTAGTGAATTTTACACCTTAATGTAACAATTTTAGTAAATTTTACACTTTAATGTAACAATTTCAGTAAATTTTACACTTTAATGTAAGAATTGTAGAACATTTTACACTTTAATGTAACAATTTTAGTAAATTTTACACTTTAATGTAACAATTTTAGAACATTTTACACTTTAATGTAACAATTTTTGTAAATTTTATGCTTTAATGTAACAATTTTAGAACATTTTACACTTCAATGTAACAATTTTAGTAAATTTTACACTTTAATGTAACAATTTTAAAATATTTTACACTTTAATGTAATAATTTTAGTAAATTTTACACTTTAATGTAACAATTTTAGCAGATTAACGAACCGTCTCAGAGTCAGTGTGTGTGTGACGTGTGTGTGTGTGTGTGTGTGTGTGTTCCAGACCCGTACGTGAAGGTGTGGCTGATGAACAAAGATAAGCGGGTGGAGAAGAAGAAGACGGTGGTGATGAAACGATGTCTGAACCCCGTCTTTAACGAATCCTTTCCCTTCGACGTTCCCGCCCACGTCCTGAGGGAGACCACCATCATCATCACGGTCATGGATAAGGACAGGCTCAGCCGAAACGACGTCATCGGGAAGGTAGGGTGGGGTCCGGACTGATCTCCGTTATCCCCCGGATAACCCCGTATAGTCATTGTCGTGTAGGGGGAAAGAGAGACTTCCCCAAACTGTTGCCGCAATGTCATTTTTATACGCCTGTTAGCAACAAATGTGGCAGAAACAATAAATTCAATCATTAGGAGGGGCGTCCAGATATTTTTGGCTATACAGTGTATAGTGTAATTTTAGTACTAATATACTGTATTTTAATTAATATTTATTTATAAATGTATTTATATTTTTAAATGGAAACATTGGACTGTCTAAATATTTATTTATTTATTTATTTATTTATTTTATTCATTTATTTATTTATTTATTCACTTATTTATTTATTTCTTCATTTATTTAATTATTTATTCATTTATTTCTTCATGTATTAATTGTATTCATATATTTATTATTTTCTTCATTATTTCTTTATTTCTTTATATATTTATTCATTTATTTATTTCTTTACTTATTTATTTTTTTATTTTTTTTATTTCTTCATTTATATATTTATTTTATTCAATTATTTATTATTTTCTTCATTATTTATTTATTTCTTTCTTTACTTGTTTGTTTGTCTCTTATCAGATCTATCTTTCATGGAAGAGTGGTCCAGCAGAGGTCAAACACTGGAAAGACATGATGGGGCATCCTCGCACTACCGTGGCCCAATGGCACGCCCTCAAAGCTTAACGGACACGCCCGTGTGACTCCGCCCTCAGATCAAAACCACGCCCACAAACCCCTGTTATTATGCACAAGCTCGAACACGGGTACCAAAAGCCATCCAACCTTCAGCCACTGTTTTATTTTATTTCCTCCGAGGTCCATTTCTTGATTTTCGGGTGAGTCGAGACCCACTTAAAATCGAGGCTGATCACTGCCGTGAAGATCACAGACGCCCCGCGTCATTCAGCGCAAATCAGGTTCATCTTCCTCCGCGTGATTCCGAGCAGGGCGAGCGGACGTCCTGAAGACGGGAAGGAGAAGATCCGACCCCCCACTGCCGTGTTTTTGCACCCTCTATTCCGTCCATTCTTCCTCCCGAAACCTACGCGAGGGTCCGACCGGACCGAGTCGCGGTGCAATACCTGACGGAGAGAGAGACGGACTCGGGGGGGTGAAGCTCTCCTCCGTCACCACGTGTAGAAACTCATGTTTGCTGGAACTCCTCGTCGTCCGTTTGTACCGTGGGTGCCGTGATGTGACAAACAAGAGTTGTTGTTCCAAAAAAACACTGAAAAAAAAAACAAGCTGGATTAAAAGTGTTGGGGTGTTTTCATGCCGCATTCGTTCAGTTGGGTTCAAATCAAACCTAAAAGAGGAGCAAAATACAACTGATGGATTGTGGTTTAGGTGAACAAAATCAAGTAGGTAGCGCGGTCTCATCACAGCTTGAAGGGTTTGGGTTCAATTCCCGGGGCCGGGCCATCAGGATGTATCTGTGTCTGTGTGGGTTTCCTCCGGGTGCTCCGGTTTCCTCCAACAGTCCAAAAACGTGCAGTCAAGTTAATTGGAGACACTAATTTACACCGATCAGCCATAACATTAAAACCACCTCCTTGTTTCTACACTCACTGTCCATTTTATCAGCTCCACTTACCATATAGAAGCACTTTGTAGTTCTACATTTACTGACTGTAGTCCATCTGTTTCTCTACATGCAGGACCCCCACAGGACCACCACAGAGCAGGTATTATTTAGGTGGTGGATGATTCTCAGCACTGCAGTGACACTGACATGGTGGTGGTGTGTTAGTGTGCGTTGTGCTGGTATGAGTGGATCAGACACAGCAGCGCTGCTGGAGTTTTTAAATACCGTGTCCACTCACTGTCCACTCTATTAGACACGCCTACCTAGTCGGTCCACCTTGTAGATGTAAAGTCGGAGACGATCGCTCATCTATTGCTGCTGTTTGAGTCGCTCATCTTCTAGACCTTCATCAGTGGTCACAGGATGCTGCCCACGGGGCGCTGTTGGCTGGATATTTTTGGTTGGTGGACAATTCTCAGTCCGGCAGCGACAGTGAGGTGTTTAAAAACTCCAGCAGCGCTGCTGTGTCTGAGCCACTCATACCAGCACAACACACACTAACACACCACCACCATGTCAGTGTCACTGCAGTGCTGAGAATCATCCACCACCTAAATAATACCTGCTCTGTGGGGGTCCTGTGGGGGTCCTGACCATTGAAAAACAGGGTGAAAGGGGGTAACAAAGTATGTAGAGAAACAGATGGACTACAGTCAGTAATTGTAGAACTACAAAGTGCTTCTATATGGTAAGTGGAGCTGATAACATGGACAGTGAGTGTAGAAACAAGGAGGTGGTTCTAATGTTATGGGTGATCTGTGTATCCTCATTGTGTCCTGTGATGGATTTGCAACAATGAATGAATAACTGTAAGAAAACTCACGGTAACTGGCTCAGGGAACCGAACCCGGGGTGTCGGAGCTGCGAGATACAGAGGGTTCAAATGGGCCGAACCGAATGACGAAGGTGTGAAAGCGCCCGTAAAGGAAGTTCAGTCGAAAATTATCCCAAACATTCCAATAACTGTGAGAAACAGGGCCGGCTGCTCCGGGTTTGTTTACCTTTCAAACTCTGACGGCCAATCAAAATGCTTCCAGGGTAGAGAGAGTCGGTGGGTGGCGAGAGTGTGTGTGTGTGTGTGTGTGTGTGTGTGTTGCATTAACTATGTTATTATTCTCTAAACGAATACACTGCCGAACTCAGACGAACGTCTGTCTTGATCTTTTGTTTGTGTTTAAAGAGCTGAAACGTCGTACGTGCCGAGTGCAGAACGAACCCGGAGCGAAGAGGACGCTGGAAACGTCGAGTACGTGTAACCGTGTGTGTGTCTGTGTTTGTCGTTACCTCCGAATACCGTGTGTGAAAAATCACAGCCGAAACTGAATCTTCACGGTCGAACCTTCATATAAAATCGTTTTAACTCTCCTGCAGAAATCCTTCACAGTTTTTATCTGTTTCTAAACGTATTTTGTGCGTTTGCTGGAGTATTTACGGTAGGAGTGCTACACCAGGATTTATGGTAATCCAGTATGGATACGTGGAGTAAAATCCCAGCAGAAATGATCGATTCCAAAACAAAACGAGAATTACACATCATGTAGCCGAGACCAAAACACGAGGGTTCTTCAAAAAGTTTCCGCACTTTTTTATCTCTAGTTATTAAGAATTTCAAGAACAAACTCAGTCACTTTTCTACATCGTTGCCTTCCGATGCATTTTTCCAGCGTTGTATCGACTTTTTAATGCTTTCACATCATCACCACATGAAAATCTTCTTCCCCTTAAAGCTTCTTTGAGCGTCCAAAAAGGTGGAGATCAGATGGAGCTAAATCCGGACTATAAGCGTCTCTCAGACACGAGTGATTACTACTCCTCCACCCTCGTCGCTTATCTTCTTCTTGTTCCTCAGCCTTTGTCCCGTTTTTCGGTTACGGGGTCGGCATTTCCGGCTGGATTTGGCACAGTTTTTACGCCGGATGCCCTTCCTGACACGACCCTCCCTATTCATCCGAGTGACGTCTGTCCTATGCGACAATTAAGTCACGGGCTGCGCCCGGAATCGCATACTTACAGAGTCTGTACTAGAATGGAGGAAGTATGCACTACTCGGCCGGTAAAGAAGTACATCTTACCAACGTCAAGTGATGACGTGGGGACGTGATGATGTAATTACAAACACCACTCGCCAAACTTTAGGACATTTATCGTCTTTTTGTTATTTATTTGTCTTTAAAAAAAATTATTTTATTCATCTTACTTACACTTGTGAACAGAGGACTCTGCTTTCCGCGTCTTTCTTGTTTCTTATTCCGCTTCAATCGCCTACGCAGCTCCAGTTGCATTATGGGATACATTAGCGGACCGCATTATATAACTAATAAAGTAACTTGTAATCTAACTTAGTTACTTTTAAAATCAAGTAATCCATAAAGTAACTAAGTTACTTTTTAAAGGAGTAATCAGTAATCAGTAATCAGATTACTTTTTCAAGGTAACTATGCCATCACTGATCGTATGTATACGGATCTCCATATTAACCCACTTGGTGCCGGTGAAAAGAAGCGGTCAGTTAGTCACAGTGCTCCTCTGTCAGGAGTGGAGGTCTGCAGCAGTAGAGATGGAATACGATCAGGGAATATGATACGACTAAATAAGGAGGAAAAAAGCATCAACATCCAAAATTTAGATACTGAGAATTATACAGTGTTGTGTAAAATATTCTGATTATTATTATTATTATTATTTTAAACACCGGAGTCGTCCAGTCATGATCATACACAGAGCACTTTCTGCTCAGTCGCACGAACATTTTGTCCTTCACATCAGGATCCTCGTATCAGACAGGAAGTGCTAGACATCAGACGCGAGTATCTCTGGCAGGAAGCTCTTTCTCTTCTCGTCTCGTCCTTAACGAACTGTGACAGGAACGACCTTCGCTAACCTAAAGATAGAGTGAAACGTGTTACAGACGAACCCTGACGGAGGAGAACGTGAGGACGAGCACCAGGTCCTGACGTCTGGTGTACTAATATCTGATCATCGGGGTTTAAATTACATTTAGGGATAAAGAACGTGCTGGTCAGGATTGTGGGAAACACTGTCAACCACCCTCCCTCCCTCAGTCACAGCCAATCATGTCTGTGTCTGTGTAGACGCCCGACCGGTCAATAGCAGCACTGAGATTCGAGCCCCTGATCTCAGAAGTAGTGGGATAGTGTATTTTACCTCTGCACCACATTTAGGACAGTTTTGGGTTTTATGGGTTTGTCTGGGGCTAATATTTCTATACATTAAGGTACACTACATAGACAAAGGTATTGGGACACTGACCGTGAGATTGTCGGACACCCCTTTCCAGAACCGTCTGCATTTATATCGAATCGCTCCGTCTTTCCTTTGTAGCTTTAGTATCGTCCACTCTTTTTGGAAGCCTTTCTACAAGACCCACTTATTCAGTAGAATCAATGAGGTCAGGAGCTGCTTTACATTTACTATTTATCCAGAGTGACAGAATACAGCCTGAGCAATTGAGGGTTAAGGGCCTTGCTCAAGGGCCCAACAGCAACCTGGCAGTGGTGAGGCTTGAACCAGCAACCCTCTGATTACTAGTCCTTAACCACTGGGCTACAGCTGCCTATTAGAACATAAGAGAAGCGGATTCCCTCTTAACTGTTGCTGCCATGTTAAAAGCATATTATTTACCTTATATAATTTGTATACACCTGTTAGTAAGGAATGAGACAGAAACAACTAAATCCCGTCATCAGAAAGGGCGTCCACATACTTTTGCACATAGTGTATGTTCAGTGTAAGACGTAATTTTGCGTTTTATTGCTCGGTTAATGTTTAGATTTTATTTTCCACGTATATATAAAGACGCAGGTGCGTCTCAGTACGACAGCGAGGCAGCTAACCAGCTCTTATATGTTCGATTCGTTTGTTGTGATGAATTTATAGTTTTGATTTATTTGTACGAACCACGTTTCCAAAAAAGTTGGGACGTTTAGTGAAAGGAAGTAAAAAGAAGAACCTGTGATTTGTTCATTCTTTCCAATCTTATTGAACAGAAATTTAACTCACAAACGTAGAAAGAAACAATTTCTTTTTACCTGTTTTTGCCTCTGTCCCAACTTTTTTGGAGTGTGTTGCAGGCATAAAATTCTAAAGTGTTTATATTTACGATCCACACTTTACATACAAGTTTACATTTACAGCATTTAGCAGACACCCTTATTCAAAGTGACTTACAGTAGTGTGACAGGGTTAAGGGCCTCGCTCAGGGGTCCAACAGCAGCAACCTGGCAGTGGTGGGGCTTGAACCAGCGACCTTCTGATTACTAGTCCAGTACCTTAACCACTAGGCTTATTTAACTTTTGTTAACACTAGTTAAATAACGATTCAGTGGAATGAACACATCACAGATTCGTCTTTTTACTCTGCGTTTTAGAAACAAACCGTGCCAACTTTTTTGGAAACGTGGTTAAGTTTTTAATTAGTTTTTCCTGAAAATGACCCTAAATGAGCCAGCATTAAACCGGACGGGTGCGCACCTCCAAACCTGAAGACCTTTAATGTTAATGTGAGGTGACGTAACAACGGCGGAGGGTTGCATCAGCCGGTCGTGTGTGTGTGTGTGTGTGTGTGTGTTGGGTTTTTGGATGGTAAACACCACCCTCTCAGCAGCTCCCCTGGTCACACGTACAGTCCGTGATGTGAATATAGTTTTAAATATGTTGATTTATTTTGGCATAAATGTACAGTGTACAGAGATACGTGTGTATATAAAAACAAGAAAATCAGCTGACGGCGTCGTCTGTTTTTTTTGTTTTTTTTTTATTCTTTTTTTTATTTATTTTTTATTTATTTTTAATTTAGCGCGTCCAATTTCATCCTATCTATCATCCTCTCATTAGTGCGGATTCCTGCTCCTGATTGGGGCTGAAGAAGCCGTTCCACGCCTCCTCCGAAACGTGCACAGCCAATCGACCGTCTTATCACCCACATTTGACGAGTGTAGCGTGGCAGAGTACTGTGCACGGAGGATCACACACTCCGCCACACCCCCTCCCGTCTCCATACAGGCGCCACCAACCAGCCAGCAGAGGGCGCAACCGCCCCGTTCCTGAGAGAGCATCCCCTACGGTCTCAAGTCCCGCCCCCCACCCGGACAACAGGCCAATCGTTGTCCATAGCCGCCCAGCCTCGACCGTGAAGGCAGAGCTGGATTCGAAACGACGCTCCTTCGAAATCCAGCCCTGGTTGCAGCGCGTGTCTTTTACCGCTGCGCCACCTGAGCGGCTGCGTCGTCTGTGTTTATTCAATTCATTCTTTGAGGTCTTTTTAGGAGCGGGGTAGTTCAGGTGTTTCAGCCATGCCCATCAGTAACAGGTGTATAGCATCAGTTATACTGTATATAAGGTTCTTTCCTGTTCTGCCACAGTTGAGCCCCTCTAGTGGTTCACCGGAGTACCGTTCTCCTGGCAACCGCCAAACCCAGACTCGTCCATCGGATCGCCAGACGGAGAAGCGTGATTCGTCACTCCAGAGAACACGTCTCCACTGCTCTAGAGTCCAGTGCCGGCGTGCTTTACACCACTGCTCGGTGATGTGAGGCTTGGATGCAGCTGCTCGGCCATGAAAACCCATTCCATGAAGCTCTACACACTGTTCTTCAGCTGATCTGAAGGCCACATGAAGTTTGGAGGTCTGTAGTGATCGACTGTGCAGAAAGTTGGTGACCTCTGCGCACTATGTTCCTCAGCATCCGCTGACCCCGCCCTGTCATTTTACATGTTGCTGTCGTTCCCAATCGCTTCCACTGTGTTATAATAGCACTGACAGTCGACTGTGGAATATTTAGTAGTGAGGAAATTTCACCACTGGACTTGTTGCACAGGTGGCATCACGGTACCACGCTGGAATTCACTGAGCTCCTGAGAGCGACCCGTTCTTTCACTAATGTGTGTAGAAGCAGTCTGCATGCTGAGGTGCTCGGTTTTATACACCTGTGGCCGGTGGAAGTGATTGGAACACCAGTGATTCATGAATGATTTGGATGGGTGAGTGAATACTTTTGGCAGTATAGTGTAGATCCATTTAATACTACCTACAGCATACGTTGGGTCTGTGAGAATGGACGCATATTTGATTCGCCCACCATAAAAGTGCAAAGGTCGACGGACGGCGACTACGAGTGATTCCGATTCAGTTGTTGATGCAGATCCTGCTGAAGCAGACCCAGGTGAGGAAGCTCCTACCACCGGTTCACCAGAAATAAACCCACAACATCGACGGAAATAAAAAAAATACCCACAAAATACATCAAATGTACCATGAGCATAACACCATACCTTGTTATCCTCACTGAAAGAGTCGGATTAATATCAAACCCTGTGTCGAGGGGGTCAGAGAAAATATATTTGAACACAGGAGGGTGTAAGAGGTTGAGAGCTACTGCTTTACCCCACTGAGCACCTTCAGGACAAACTGGAACATTTACATTTTCAGCATTTAGCAGACGCTTTTATCCAAAGCGACTTACACAATGAGCTGAACACGATGAGCAATTGAGGGTTAAGGGCCTTGCTCAGGGACCCAACAGTGGCAACTTGGTGGTGGCGGGGCTTGAACCGGCAACCTTCTGTTTACTAGTCCAGTACCTTAACCACTGAGCTATCACTGCACTGTCACATTAGTTGGAAGCTAGAACATCAGGACTTCAAAATCCTGTAAAACAATTCCAGAAGAGTGGAGACTGTTAATGCTGTAAAATGCACCAACTTCATATTAATGCACATGGAATGGGATGTCCAGCAAGCAAATGGTCAGATAATTGCATTCTTTCAGGCATATAAAGCACACTACATGGACAAAAGTATTGGGACAGTCCTTGTATTTACAGCCACAGCAGTTATAAATAAAATTACATGCCTCCAACTTTGCAGCAACAGTTTAGGAAAGGTCCCTGTTCATGAAGAAAGCACATAACCCTGAGCTCAGCCCCACTCAACAGCTTCGGAATGAACTGGAACATCAACAGAGGCTTCCTTGACCAACACTGGTGCCCAGCCACCAAACGGGCACAAATTCCCACAGATATACCTGGTGTCTCTGTGCATGCTGGAACAAGACATTTCGAAGCATTGATTCTCCGTTCATGTAACTGATTCCATACCCGTTTGCACTAGGTGTGGCTAAAACACCCAAAGTCAGTAATAAGCAAGGGTGTCCATAAACTTTTTGCAATATTGTGTATTTCATCTCTTCCAATGATGCAACCACAATCGAATGAGGAATAGATGGAAGGAGGCGTAGGAGGAGGATGCAATTTAAAGAGAGAAAGAGACGATCGGGCAACACATGAGGTTGTCCTCACACACACACACACACACACACACACACACACACACACACACACACACACTGAGTAGATGCTGGAGGATGACAGGAACATGTCGGAGGGAAATGAGAGATGGTGTGGGCGAACGCCAGCTACACACAGAGAATTCGCTTCAGGCAAAAACATCAGCCACCATTTATAGCGATGGCATGGAACCCACATGTGGCGTGGGTTAGCGGGATACACGCCGGCGGAATCACGCCAAGCCGGGCTGTTTAACATTCTGAATCAGAGCTAATACGACCAGTCAACCAGGAGGAAACGCTCGGTTTAAGAGGGGCTTTTATTTTCTGTCCTGACAAGCCGACACTAATCAGCATTTCTGCTCTAAAATGTATTTAATTTAATTCAAGTACAACGTTTCTAAGCTAATACGGTTCTGTGCTTGTTTTGTTTCTGGAAACGTCCATACATCCTTTCTGTTAACTTCATTAATAAAACATCAGAAAAATTCTTACATAAATCACCCCGAAAACTGGGACCTAACCAAGATGAAGCCCCCCGTTATTCCCTTCAAGCTACACACAGGATTTAATTCTTTAAGATCTCATATAAAGATCGGAAAAATAATCTACAATGTTCACAAATAGCAGAAACTAAACCAAACAGAAAAACTTCAAATCATTAACAGTTAACCTTTGAGTTACGAACAGTTTAGCATACAAACATTTCGGGTTACGAGCGATCTTTTTCAACTTAACGTACGAACAAATTTCGGATTAGGAACCGAAATTTGCGAAACATGTGACATCACGAACAAGTTGACTCCGACCGTCTCTCTCTCTCTCTCTCTCTCTCTATATATATATACAGTGTATCACAAAAGTGAGTACACCCCTCACATTTCTGCAGATATTTAAGTATATCTTTTCATGGGACAACACTGACAAAATGACACTTTGACACAATGAAAAGTAGTCTGTGTGCAGCTTATATAACAGTGTAAATTTATTCTTCCCTCAAAATAACTCAATATACAACCATTAATGTCTAAACCACCGGCAACAAAAGTGAGTACACCCCTAAGAGACTACACCCCTAAATGTCCAAATTGAGCACTGCTTGTCATTTTCCCTCCAAAATGTCATGTGATTTGTTAGTGTTACTAGGTCTCAGGTGTGCATAGGGAGCAGGTGTGTTCAATTTAGTAGTACAGCTCTCACACTCTCTCATACTGGTCACTGAAAGTTCCAACATGGCACCTCATGGCAAAGAACTCTCTGAGGATCTTAAAAGACGAATTGTTGCGCTACATGAAGATGGCCAAGGCTACAAGAAGATTGCCAACACCCTGAAACTGAGCTGCAGCACAGTGGCCAAGATCATCCAGCGTTTTAAAAGAGCAGGGTCCACTCAGAACAGACCTCGCGTTGGTCGTCCAAAGAAGCTGAGTGCACGTGCTCAGCGTCACATCCAACTGCTGTCTTTGAAAGATAGGCGCAGGAGTGCTGTCAGCATTGCTGCAGAGATTGAAAACGTGGGGGGTCAGCCTGTCAGTGCTCAGACCATACTCCGCACACTACATCAAATTGGTCTGCATGGCTGTCACCCCAGAAGGAAGCCTCTTCTGAAGTCTCTACACAAGAAAGCCCGCAAACAGTTTGCTGAAGACATGTCAACAAAGGACATGGATTACTGGAACCATGTCCTATGGTCTGATGAGACCAAGATTAATTTGTTTGGGTCAGATGGTCTCAAGCATGTGTGGCGGCAATCAGGTGAGGAGTACAAAGATAAGTGTGTCATGCCTACAGTCAAGCATGGTGGTGGGAATGCGATGGTCTGGGGCTGCATGAGTGCAGCAGGTGTTGGGGAGTTACATTTCATTGAGGGACACATGAACTCCAATATGTACTGTGAAATACTGAAGCAGAGCATGATCCCCTCCCTCCGGAAACTGGGTCGCAGGGCAGTGTTCCAGCATGATAATGACCCCAAACACACCTCTAAGATGACCACTGCTTTATTGAAGAGGCTGAGGGTAAAGGTGATGGACTGGCCAAGCATGTCTCCAGACCTAAACCCAATAGAACATCTTTGGGGCATCCTCAAGCGGAAGGTGGAGGAGCGCAAAGTCTCGAATATCTGCCAGCTCCGTGATGTCGTCATAGAGGAGTGGAAAAGCATTCCAGTGGCAACCTGTGAAGCTCTGGTAAACTCCATGCCCAGGAGAGTTAAGGCAGTTCTGGGAAATAATGGTGGCCACACAAAATATTGACACTTCAGGAACTTTCACTAAGGGGTGTACTCACTTTTGTTGCCGGTGGTTTAGACATTAATGGCTGTATATTGAGTTATTTTAAGGGAAGAATAAATTTACACTGTTATATTAGCTGCACACAGACTACTTTTCATTGTGTCAAAGTGTCATTTTGTCAGTGTTGTCCCATGAAAAGATATACTTAAATATCTGCAGAAATGTGAGGGGTGTACTCACTTTTGTGATACACTGTATATATATATATATATATACATACAGTGAGCGAACATTCGGACAGCGGACGGTGTGTTTCCGGTGTTTTCTTTATATTTTGTAAAATTCTATATTAAAATGTCCCCAGAGAAGGTTTGTTGTTGTATAATTACTCCTGCCAGTAGGTGTCACTGTGTATCAGACAGAGGGGACAGTGAGTGAGAGAGAAGAAGGAAGTTATTCTTTTGTGAAATTACAACACTTGAAATAAAGAAAGAAATAATAGAGAAATATGAGAGTTATTGTTGTTTCTGGTAGATGGTACAGCACACGTACTGTACTGAAATGTGATGTGTGTTTTATGTACAGTACAGTACTACTGTGTATTGTTGTTTATTATTGTTTATTACAGGAATGTCTATTCTATAATTTAAGATTTAATATACGTGTATTTATTTACATTACATTTTACATTTACATTTACATTTTCGGCATTTAGCAGACGCCTTTATCCAAAGCGACTTACATTACAGTATACAGTCTGAGCAACTGAGAGTTAAGGGCCTTGCTCAAGGGCCCAACAGCAGCAACCTAGCAGTGGAGGGGCTTGAACCAGCAACCTTTGGATTACTTGTCCTGTGCCTTAACCACTAGGCTACGGCTTGCCCTATTTATAACAGAAAAGAGCATTTAAGACATTAGAGAGGTTAGGTAAGAAGGGTTTGGGAGGTCTGGCACAGATTAATTCCATTTACATTATTTCTTATATGAAAAACAGGTTTAACTAACGAACATTTGGACTTTTTACCAATACCAATTACATTCACAAGTCAAGGGTCCACAGTATTCTTTACGTTTTTACCACCGCTTTATCCTGGTCAGGTCGCCAGTCAATCACAGGGCATTAGCTATTCTCTGCCCTTAGACCAATCATGTCTACATGTGGATGCCCGTCCGGCTGATAGTGTAATAGTAGTGAGTCACATTAAGCGCCATGTCCTTCTTTGTTGCCATTTTGGCTGGCAGAACAGAGGAGCAGATGATTGATGATTGTGTCGGTTTCTCTTGATTGACAGTCACCTGTTGTCACCTTGTTACAGGTGGTTGTTCTTCTACATATCATGGCTTCTCTTTCTCAGTTTTGCCAGTACAGGGTTCAAAACTCTCCACACATTTTCTATTAGAGACACCCGTCCAGTACCCGTACCCTCTTCTTCTGCAGCCACGCCTTTGTAATGTGTGCAGCAGGTGGTTTTGCATCGTCTTGTTCAAAAATGCTGGACGTCCCTGGAAAAGACGACGTCTTCAAGGCAGCACATGTTGCTCTAAGATCTCAATGTACTTTTCTGTATTAATGCTGCATCACAGAAGTGTAAATGACCTTTACCAAGGGCACTGACACCCCCCATACCACGACAGACCCTGGTACTGACACACCCCCTAATTATTTCTAAACTGATGGTTAAACAGGTTTTATTTCTAGTGACCAGGAGGTTGAGAGTTCCAAACACTGTTGGCATCAAACTCCAGTGCTTGAAGTGGATAGTGGTCAGTCACTTTGGGTAAAATCGTCTGCCAGATAAATGTAATATCATTTCTATTCTTAGAAGCCGCTCATGTGACTGTGAGGTAAATGGAGGAGCAATTTCTCACATTCCTGCTCTATTTTTATGGCTGGTTTCATGCAGTGCTGTAACACTCTCTGTTGGACACACTTCAGTACTGCAAGGACTAAACACAGTGTGGCAAATGGGCACTAATGCCCCCTTTTCTCTGTTGATGCCTGGCTGATGCCTAGCTGGGATGATTTTATATTAATAGATAGATTAAAATATGATATTTGACAAAGAGGCCTTGAGTACAAAAGATTTTTGCATCACATGAAGGTTTAAGTTCCACCACAGCCAAACTGCCCCAGTTAATCCACCACCAGAACTGGGTTGTATCTTGTCCTGGTTCTAAGTTGCTTTAAATAGGACAATTTATCCAATCTTAATCAGCCAGACTTCGTTTTTAGCAGCCTTATCTTTAACCCTATCACGTAAGTCAGGACAGAAGAATGTCCAAGAATCCAGGACTCTGCTGAACCACAATGAGAGTAATTTTTATTCAGATGGAGGAAACTTGAAACAGTCTACCCAAGAGTGATAAGCCGCCTGAAGGTACCTGAATGTACACGTGTATATAACTATATATGTGGGTGTGCATGTGTGTGTGTGTGTGTGTGTGTCTATCTATCTGTCTGTCTGTCTGTCTATCTGTCTGTCTATAATCTATCTCTGTCTATCTAATGTCTATCTACTACATAACTTTTAATATAAATTTAAATGTTGTGTTTATTGGTATTATTATCTGGTTATATAGATTAACGGAATCATTTGTTATTGCTCTTGTTAAACCACTGTAAGTGTATTAAGGTTTAATTAAATGGCTGCATGGCAACTTCATGGCAACTGCCCTCATTTTACCCTTCAGACCCAACCTCCCACCCAAATTATAATCACTTTACTTTAGGAGTGTAGAATTTATCGTGATTAATGCGTTTTTATTTTAAAATATAATAAATAAATGAATGAATTTGAGCTAAACTGAGAGCCCGCCCGTCGACTAATCCAACTATCTGTTGTGTCCCAAATCGCACCTTACTAACCACAAAGTGCACTTTATTGTGCTCCTACTACGTTGTGAATCACATGTTAAATGCTCCTGTAATGCATGAATCTCACTCGTGTTGCTCTGCTCTGTATTACATGTCACTTAAATCAGATTAGTAAAACATAAATGAAGCAGAGCACCAATAACATAGAGCGTAGTATGAAGGGAATAGGGGGCATTGTGTGATTTGAGACACAGCCATTTCTCCTCAGCTACGTCCGTTTCAGGCGCACGTTCTACTTCCTTTCCGCCTGCACGCGCTGTATAGTGAACACGCGACCCTCTTTCTCCGTTAGGTAAGTTTACATGAATGTGAGTTTATTTTATTATTAATGGGAATATAACGCATGGAATGTGTACTTATATTGTATGGATGTATTATATATCATTAATAGGTTGTTTGGTGGGATTAAGAGTAGTTAATTTTAAGAAAACGTTGTATGACTCGCGCTGCTGTTAGCATGTTGCTAACTAGTAAATCTGTCCGCTTTGATAAGACAGTTCTGATGTTTGATATAGTGAAATATCGCGATATTTTAATATAATATTATTGTAAACTGTATATATCGCGATTTTTGCTTTGTATGGCTGCAAATTAATATCTTAATATTAGCAGTTAGTTTGTTCATTGGTGCTCAGCCAGTTTAGCTGTCAGAAACACATTAATTAGGTGTTTTATGTCGACTTTATTATTTATATTGCATATTTAACAAAAATATAAATAGACAAATAGAAACAAGGAAAAATGACTCGAACATAACACCGTTAATTCCATAAATAACACAATCATGTGTATAAAGTGGCGTTGTATTGAAAAAAATCTGTTAAATCTCTAATGTATAATTATCTTCTTTATTTATTAGTGTTTTAAATTGCAGTTGGATTCACCAACATTTTTAAACGTGCTATTGAGGAATAGCTCAAAAGAAAGTAAGGTCATATGTTCATGAGCTGAAGCTGAGGTGTAAATTTGGTATCTAGCAGAACATTAAGCCAAAATGCACCAAAAATAAAAGAATGTCTAGAAAGAAACAATCAAAGCCAGACCTTGAACTTAAACTCCTACTAAAATCCAGAATTTCATTCCTGTAAGGAATGTTGATGTTATTTTAAATACATTTATAGGTATGATGGGAGAGTGCTTTAACTTTATTTATATACTTACATGATGGAAGATTGCAGCATAGCTACTAAAATGAGGACTTTCAATATTTGAAATATGTTATTTAAACCCAACAGCAAGGAGTTTGCATGTTCTCCCCGTGTCTGCGTGGGTTTCCTCTGGGTGCTCCAGTTTCCTCCCACAGTCCAAAGACGTACAGTCAGGTGAATCGGAGATACAAAATTGTCCACAACTGTGTTTGATATAACCTTGAAAAGTGATGAACTTTGTGTAATGAGTAACTACCGTTCCTGTCATGAATGTGACCAAAGTGTAAAACATGACGTCAAAATCCTGATAAAGAAACGAACCTAAATAAAGCATGGATCGTGTGAATACAGCTTGTTTGCTGTTTTTCTTTAGGTCGGTGATTTCATGATGATTTTCTGTGCTTTCAGAATGCGTTACGTAGCTGCTTACCTGCTGGCTGCCCTCGGTGGCAAGGAAAACCCCAACGGCGCCGACATCAAGAAGATCCTGGACAGCGTCGGCATCGAGGCTGACGGCACCCGCCTGCAGAAGGTACGCTGTCTGTCTGTCTGTCTGTCCATTTTATTAAAAAAAACACTTCACATTACTGTTACTGTGTAATGATGTGGCACAGCCTCAGTTCTTGTACTTGGATTAAGATCTGCTGACTGGGGAGGTTTATGAAGCACGCTGGGCTTGAATTTGTGACCTGCTGCATCGTCAGGCTGGATCATGATGTGACAGTCTAAGGCAGGGGTGTCAAACTCATGGCCCACGGGCCGGATCTGGAGAGCTTAAACGACTGTACGATTGTTGTGACGGTTCGAGTCGTTACAGAGACGCGCTTATAATTTAATGCGCTCCTGCGCCTTTAAGAGACAACGCGACATCGTAGTCATGGCAACTAACTTTAACCTTCGCTAAGAAGCCGTGTGACTTTTACGGCAAAGAGAACGCGGGGTAGCGTAGTCAGTAACGTAAACAATAATAAATAAATACAAATAATTATATTGCAATATAATACCCAAGCATCGTCTGTAAGTCGTGGCGTTTATATTCTCAGTTGTTAGTAAATGTTTAGTGAGTATATCACAGCGCTTTAGTTACAAATTTACCGTCATTAAATACTGTTACGTTACTATAGCAATTAGTATCTTTACACACAATTTTAACTCGTTATCAGAATCAGAATCAGATTTATTGGCCAGGTATGTGGATACACACAAGGAATTTGTTTCCGGCTGATGGTATCTCTCTAGTAATGGTACGATACAGTGTACAAGCAACGTATACATTAAACATTAAACACAAAATCACAAAATTATCCAAACTATAAGATTATATACACACAATATACAGATATGTAATTTTGTTATTTTACGTTTGGTTAAATCTCATATTGTACCAGATGTTACACTCGACTACAGCTGTGTGCTTTTACTGTATTAAGTTCTTTATTGTTTTTATTGTTTGTATTTTTACTTCATTCTGGTGCACACAGTGTATCACACAGCTGGGAAGCAAATAAAACCGACTGTATTCTGAAGAGAGCTGTCTGTCTGTCTGTCTGTCTGTCTGTCTGTCTAGCTGAGAAAGGGGGATAAACTATTAGTGAGGGCAGAATGATTGTCTTAAAAATACACTGTAAAATCCTAAATAAAATGCAGGCTGATTTTGTGACCTGCAAAGTGACACATCCCGCCAGTAGATGATGTTACACATATTTACACATGATCCTAAAATGTACAAGAAGATAAATAAGAAAATGAAGCAGAAGGAGGAAATTAAATGAAAGTGAAAACAAGTTTGTGCTTCAGGAAGAGAAAGCGGTGCGTCTCTTGTGTTATGAGGCCGTGTCTGTGGTAAAGTAGGACAATATAAATGCAGAATTCAGCCTCCAAGAAAAACAGCAATGTGACTGGATACGTTACAATCGGCCCTTTGAGGGCCACAATAATGCTGATGTGAAAATGAGTTTGACACCCCTGGTCTAAGGTGTTTAAAGCATGGGGGGCCCAATACGTACCAAAAAACATTATATACCCTGTTCCTGAACTGTTCACAAGGCGGGTTTAGTGCTTGGATTTATGTCGTTTACGCCAGCGCTTCCCAACCTTTTTTGCACTGTGGACCAGTTTCATATAAGATATAGTTTCACAGACCGGCGGGGGTGGAGGGATGTAAAATAGAATAACTGTACTATTCATGAATGAGCTTTTTTTTTTTGCTGCAACAAGACGCTGCTTCCACCTGGGGGTGATATGAGACGATAAACACCTGTGTGTTGGAAATAAAAGCAGTGTTTTCATGGCTGATGTAGCGTCTCTAATTATTGATTCTTTCTGTGCGGCTCGGTAATAAATGACCCACGGCCCGGTGGATGGGGACCTCTGGTTTATGCCGAATTCTGACTGGTCGCTGCAGTCATCATCGATTGGCACTATGTCCAGATTATTCCTGCCTTCCGCCCGGTGTTTCTGGGTAACCCTGACCCACTGCAGACCTGACCAGGATAGAGCTAAGCCGTTGATTGGAATGAACCGATTGCTACAGACTGCATAAAATCTATATTCTGGATGCTGACCTGGTCCTGCTCACTGTGTTTCTGTTCATCTTACTGTCCTTCACTACGTTTCACTGTTTTTAATAAAGCTTGTCTGTGATTGGTTTAGAGAAACCTGCGTTCCTAGTTTAAATTGCTTTATGCGCTTCCTTTTTTTCTTTAAATATGTCCTGTATTTTGTAATCTGCTATAAACTGTGATTGTTTACAGCCGCTGAGCCGGCGTTTTAAGTCAAAATTAAACTAATGTTCAGGGTTTATTCAGTGAATTGCTGGTTAAAAACACTTCGATGAATTTGTATGTGTTTATTTTTCTTTTATACAGGTTGTGTCGGAGCTCAATGGCAAGCGCGTCGAGGATGTGATCGCCCAAGGTGAGTTCGATGCTTCAGTGCTTAATGAATTATTGTAACTGACCTGTCTGTCAGTACTGGTACTGAAAGCACGGGTGATATTAGAGGCGTATTTCGGTTGGGGAGAGGGGCGGGTGTTGGATGTATTAGGGTCATTGTTGTATATCTCTAATAGAGTGGAAGCAGTGCAGTGGTTAGAGCTTTGGGCTATCAATCGAAAGGTTGTGGGTTTGAATCCCAGCTCTGCCATGCACCCACTGCAGGGCCCTTGCGCAACGCCCAAACAAGCTTGGATGCACTAAAGATGCGAGAATGCAGCTGCGTTTTGGGTTTGAATGAGCTTAGTGGTTAAGGGGTTGGACTAGTAACCAGAAGGCTGATGGTTCAAGCCCCACTACCACCAAGTTGCAGGTGTTGGGCACCTGAGCGAGGCCCTTAACCCTCACTGGGTCGAGTTGTATCTAATGTTCTTATACAGGTGGTTTAAATCTCCAAATAAAAGTGGCTGTAATGTAGTAATAGTATTTACTTATGCCGAAGAAGAACGGCGTTGTAGCCGACAGGGTTAAGGGCCTTGCTCGAGGGCCCGACGGTGGCTGCATAGCCGAGCCTGTATCCAACAGTGTCCTGTATTCCAAGTGCAGGGCGGCACAGTGGCTCGGTGTATAGCGCTGTCGCCTCGCGGCGAGAAGGTCCTGGGTTCGATCCCCAGGTGGGCCGGGGATTATTAGTCCTTACTGTGTGGAGTTTGCATGTTCTCCCCGTGCTAGTGTGGGTCTCCTCAAACGGTCCAAAGACGTGCAAGTAACTGTCCATGACCCGTCCTGTCATGATTAACCGAAGTGTGTGAACCGTGACCGTGCAGATTTTTATTGTAAACAAAATGAGCTGGTATTTATGTACCTTGTTTAATCACGTAGACGTTTTTACGCTTTAATTCGGGATCTCGGTCCTCTCACCCCAGTCCGTTATGTTCGGACGCGTGTGAACATAGTTTCCGTACGTTCGTGTGACTCGAATCCAAACTAAGTATGAGAACCTGAGTCTATAAGTGATGCCTTGATGATTCCTGATCGACATCCTGCGTCCTTCAGCCTGTAACTGGGAATCCATCAGATACACGTCAGTATCCCAACTTGTTTGGAAGCTGGGGGCGGATCACAGGGTCAGCCGTTGTACGACGCACCTGGAGCAGACAGGGTCAAGGGCCCAACTTTGGCTGCATAGCAGAGCCTGGATTTGAACACACAATCTTCCGATTGATTACCCACCAGTCTACCACTGCCATAAACCGACATGGGTCAGAGTGTTTGGACTTCTTGCATGCAAGTCTTTAGTGTTCTAGCGCATGATGTACTAGTCAGTAGTTGTATCGGGTGTAGCTTGAAGGTCCTGTGTGATTTCTAACCATTTGTTTCTCTTAACCAGGTTACGGTAAACTGGCCAGCGTGCCATCCGGTGGCGCCGTTGCCGTTGCATCATCTGCTGCTCCTGGTGCCGGTGGAGCCGCAGCACCTGCAGGTTGGTACACGCTCCTGTTGTCCGGCGTTAAGCTCTTCACCTCAGTTACGCCGCTCATTTGCTCTCCGAATTCTTTCGCCTGTGTCTGTTGTGGACGGCCTGTTCGGTGGTCCTGATGTTGCCAAACGAACCTTAACTTTGAGCTCAGCGGCAAGCCGTAAAGACAGAGCGGTAAAGCTGTGCAACCATAGAGTTGCTCGAGTTCCAAAAAGAATGTGGACACAGTCCTAACCCGGACCGAATGTTGATCCGTACGTCGATGTGCATGTTGGACGTGTTGAAGTGTGTCGTGGTTTTAATCGGCTCGCGTTCGTCTTTTTCAGCCGCCGTTGAGGAGAAGAAGGAGGAGAAGAAGGAAGAGTCCGAGGAATCCGACGACGACATGGGATTCGGATTGTTTGACTAAACGGTCTAATCGGGACCAAAATAAAACGTTTGTTTAAAAAGCAGCTTTGAGTTTTGTCATTTTTTGGTACGAGTGAGTGATATACGGTCATACAGACACGTGGTGGGATGTACGCTCTCCCAAAAAAAAAAACCATGAGCTCTACTTGCTAGCCAAACATCGTCCCTTTAACCAACATATTCCTTATAATCTAATATAAAGATTGGGGGTCCAACTGTGGCAATGAACAGGCAACCTTCTGATTGCTAGTCCAGCACCTGAGACGAATGTGGAGTAACGGAGGCGATAATTAAAGGACAGTTCATTTTACACAGCGCTGGTAAATGGTTCCTGATTAAAAATATCCGTCCCAGGTATTCTGAAACCCCAGCACATCCAGATCAAACATCGTACATGAAAAAAGAAGCAAATATTCACCGTTCCATAATCAGGGTGGTTTATTGTACGTTAGGCACACCCTGAAA
The DNA here is from genome assembly GCF_030014385.1 of Trichomycterus rosablanca. Taxonomy (NCBI): domain Eukaryota; kingdom Metazoa; phylum Chordata; class Actinopteri; order Siluriformes; family Trichomycteridae; genus Trichomycterus; species Trichomycterus rosablanca. The sequence goes on from NC_086004.1 coordinate 29,939,816, forward strand.
ATGTACAAGCGAGGGCGAAGGATGTGGCGTCTGGTCCAGACCGACAGAAGATCTACCGAGGACAAACTCAGATGATTTTAATCCTGGTGATGAGGGGAATGTGGCACGACACCAGTCGAACCAGTCAAAAGTGTTAACTGGGGTTGAGGTCTGTGCTCTGTACAGGACGCTGAAGTACAGGAACAGTGACCTTAAAATGCTGAGCTCAGTAATAATGATGGTTGTCCACGTACTTTTGACCGTACAGCCCAATTAAGATAATATAATATAAGACTTTATTGATCCCCTTAGGGAAATTAACTAATTTATTACTTATTTACTTTGAATGAGTCACAATCATGATCTGTTCTTGCAACCTGCCGGATCTCAGCTTGAACTTGGAACCTTCTGATTCTCAGCTCAGTTTAATCAGTTCTGTAAAACTCCATCGACGTAAAATCTTGGCTACGGTTCCTTTGTTTGGATTCCACACGTTTGGAAAGTCCAGATCCGCCCCACCGCCCCGTCCCATCACCGCTCTGTGCCTTTAAAAGCGGAAGATGGACCTGGGTTTGCATCCGAGGTATTTGGAGATCTGACTGAAGTGCGGTGAGATCTGTGAGATCGGCGAGCGGCTGAATATCTCATCCAGACGTCACAGTGCAGGTTTGTTGACGTTCTTTTATCAGCTTGACTTACCATATAGAAGCACTTTGTGGTTCTACAATTACTGACTGTAGTCCATCTGTTTCTCTGCATGCTTTGTTACCCCCTTTGGGACGGTGGTAGCCTAGTGGGTGGAGCTTTGGGCTATCAACCGGAAGACGGGTGGTTCAAATCCAGGCTCTGCTATGCAGCCACTGTTGGGTCCTTGAGCGAGGCCCTTAACCCTGTCTGCTCCAGGGGCTGTACGATGGCTGACCCTGCACTCTGACCCCAACTTCCAGACAAGCTGGGAAATGCGAAGAAAGAATTTCATTGTACTGCACACGTGTAGAGGTATATATGACAAATAACGTCTATCTTCATCTTCTTTCACCCTGTTCTTCAATGGTCAGGACCCCCACAGGACCCCCACAGAGCAGGTATTATTTAGGTGGTGGATGATTCTCAGCACTGCAGTGACACTGACATGGTGGTGGTGTGTTAGTGTGTGTTGTGCTGGTATGAGTGGATCAGACACAGCAGCGCTGTCACTGCTGGACTGAGAATAGTCCACCAACCAAAGATATCCAGCCAACAGCGCCCCGTGAGCAGCGTCCTGTGACCACTGATGAAGGTCTAGAAGATGACCGACTCAAGCAGCCTTGGGTTAGGCCTAAACAATAGCACAATAAAAACAGCAGATAAAATAGTTCATTAGTGGAGCTGTTTCGCCAGAATGTGGCGCTATAATAACCTCTATGTGAGTATGAGCGTTTGGAAATGTTTACGACGTGCTGCAGTCCGTCCATCTGTAGCTGCTGTGATGCTTTGTGGTGTAAAATGCAAAAACTCCCTCTGAAGCAGTAACATCATCTTCTGTATTTCCCGCTCTTTACCTGACAGACCCTCTCCTTTAGCTGCAGAAGGCGTACGGTCACCCTAGTGAAGGACCTGAACTGCACCTGAAGGAGAGCTAGCATTAGCGTTAGGGTTGATCTTAAAATCAGATGTAGAAACGTCGTGATGTGAAGTTCTGCTCCACGTTTCAGGTCCGTGTTGGTGTTCAGAAGCTGCAGACATGAAGCTGATCTTTATTCTTTTTTTAATTTACATGAATTGAGTCACACAAAATAAACAGTGTTGGTGCTCACAGCTGCGTGTCTGTAGCGTGTTAAGCGTGTTCTGTGGTTTCAGGTTCGAGAGACATGTGGCGCGCTTACAGAGGCATGATGGAGGCCAACTTGAAAAACTCAGAGAAATACTTCCTCGCTCGAGGAAACTACGACGCGGCGAGCAGGGGCCCCGGGGGCCGCAGGGACGCCAAAGTCATCAGGTGGGTTCAACATCCAAATATATACAGAGTTCAGACACCCTGTCTGGAAGTGATATGCTTCCAAATTTGCAGCGACAGTTTAGGGAAGGCCATTTTCTGTCTCTGTAAAGCCTGGTTTAAACCACCAGTCACCAACAGCAGGGGGCGACAGAGCGGCTCTTTTCATTTAACCCTTCACAGTCCAACACTAATTGAACAGGCAGGTCTGAAGGATTTATTTAGCTTACATTTGTATTCGTGTAAACGTTGATTGTCGAATTATGAGCAGATAAAATCAAATTAGTACCAAACACTTTTAAATAAATGAAGGTTCCCCTCTGCTGTGTATGATTATTAAAAGCTGATGGTCGTGATTGTGCAGAAGTTAGATCCTCTGAAACACACACACACACACACACACACACACACACACACACGCGGTTAATCAGACCAGTTGGGGTGAGGTGTGTGACCAGGTGTTTGTGTTGCAGTGATGGTAGAGAATGGATCCAGGAGAGAACCAGGAAAGGAAACGAGGACGCCGAAGCCGATCAGTTCGCCAACGAGTGGGGGAGGAACGGCAACGACCCGAACTTCTTCAGGCCCCCAGGACTTCCCAGCAAATACTGAGCACGACGCCGCCACAGCGGAAACGCTTTTTTATCTACAGCTCTTGCTTCAGCTCATATAACACTAACATAAACGTTTATATCAGACACGTGCAGGACGTGACGGAGAGGCATTAATAACATCATTCATAATAAACCATAAATGAGTTATTAATAAAGAACAAGTAAAAAAATCTGTGTGTGTGTGGGTGTTTTTTTTTTTTTTAGAACCGTATGCAGGGGTGCCAGGGGGTATTTGGGTCCTACACCATCATACTACACCATTTTTGTCCTGACTGGTCGGCGCTAGATTTGCCGGCTCTGGAGCAACTCAGCGTTCGCTCGGCGATCGAAACTCGGCTCTCAATCGACATGTGTGAACTATCCAACAACTCGATCCAAGCAAAGAGAGATATTCAGCTTGTTGAACATCTGGATCTGAGTTGCCCGACTGGCAATGAGCCAATGAGAACGCAAGATACGGTGTGAGGGAAAACGCAGGGGAGGCGTGTAAAAAGTGGTACAGGGGTGTAATATAGTTTATATCAGAATACATCAGCACACACACAAGTTTTACAGTATTTCTGACCTGATCGTTCTTGCTGCATTGCAAACAATATTTATTAACCCCCAACTCACTACAGAACAATCCATGCTGTTCCTATTTTTCCTCTTATGATTTTACGCTGCACATCAGCACACAAACTTTGATCGCTCGCTACCTGTTGATGTGCATGTTTAGACGTGGTATCATTAAACCCCTCGTCACTTCTCGCGTTTGTTTTCATGATAAAATGTAGTTTGGGAGACCAGAGAAGCTCGCCTGCGATTCCAGTTGGTGATAGACGGTGTAGTGTGTGACCCCCTATCACCCATCAGTCGTGTAGTGTGAAATACACCTGAAAGACTCCCGATTACAAGAGATCCAGTCGTGTCATGTAAACTTGGCATTAGCAAAAGAAGATCCCAAAATCTTGAAGGCCTACTCATTTCTTCCGAATGTAGACGAGCGCTCGCTATCAGGACTGTATTTTTAAACCCGCGTCCTTTTAAAGAAGCTTCTTTTATCTCCGGACGGTGGCCAGGCTATAAAGGACCCGGAGCTATCAGGGCTATCTGAAGTAGGAGAGCGGCGTCTGCTCGGGCCCTTTTTAAAAAAAGACGGCAGAGGAGAAGCCACGTGACCCGGAGTCAAGTGGGCGACGTCGGCGGGTGGCTTATCTCCGGGGAGCGGGGAGTAAGGAGGACGGTTCGGAGAGGAGACGCCACTTCAGAGACCGAGCTGTGGACGAGCGGTCCGGCTGTTCAGGTGCTGCTGGGAATTGGCGGCGTGGCGACGGTTTTCTGAGGATCAGATTTTTTAATTCCGACTTTGATGGAGCAGACGGGCGTGGCGAGAGCGAGGGAACAATTTTGATGGAACACTTTTTATTTACAGATTTTCTTCAGCGGGATTCCGAATTTCGATGATGGCTTCAACAGGCTTCACTCAGGAGTCGGGTATACTCTTCTTTATGAGCATTCTGCCACATTGCATCATGGGAGTTGTAGTTCCATCCACTAAGACCTGAGCAGGAACGAATATGAACTAATGTTGAGCCACTCGAGCATAAATACAGTCCAATCGGCTCTCTAGGACTCTCAGAACTGAAGGGTGTTCGTCTGGTCTGTTCGAACCCTGGGAGTCCGGGTGATGTCTGAGTGGACGCTTCTGAAGCGTCTCCTGGACGCCGTGCACCAGCATTCCACCCTGATCGGCCGGATCTGGCTGACGGTCATGGCCATCTTCCGGCTGCTGGTGGTGGCGGTGGCGGCGGAGGACGTCTACGAGGACGAGCGCACCATGTTCGTCTGCGATACGCTCCAGCCGGGCTGCACCAACGTCTGCTACGACGCCTTCGCGCCCATCTCGCAGCCGCGTTTTTGGGTCTTCCATATCGTCGCCGTGTCCACGCCGTCGCTCCTCTTCATCCTCTACACGTGGCACAACCTGTCCAAGGTGCCGGCGCCCGGGAAGGACGTAGCGGGTGCGGCGGACGGATGCGTGAGGAACTGTAACTCCGAGAGCTGCTCCATCACGTCCCATCATCACCTGGGACACAGTATGGATATCATCCTGGAGAAGAGCATGCTGGGTCACGCCGAGCCGGCGTCTCCGGCGGGACGTTCCTCTGGGGTTCTGTCCAAAGCGTACGTTCTTCACGTGTGTTCCCGTGCGCTCTTAGAGCTGGCGTTCCTTTCCCTGCAGTGGCTCCTGTTCGGCTTTCGGGTCCCGTTCCGTTTCGCGTGCGCCGTCCCCCCGTGTCCTCAGCGCGTCCACTGCTACGTCTCGCGTCCCACCGAGAAAACCGTCTTCCTCGTCTTCATGTTCTGCGTCGGCGTCTTCTGCGTCCTGTTGAACCTGCTGGAGCTGAACCACCTGGGCTGGAAGAAGATCAGGAGGTCGGTGCGGGCGAGGGGAACGCCGAGGAGCGGCGGGTTTTACGGGACGATGGGCGGAGACGGAAGGTCCGGGACGAACAGCGCCGCGTCTCTCCCCACGTTAGATCTCCTGGTGGAGAGTCGTAGCGGGTGGACGTGTTTGGGTAACGAGTGCTGCTCCGGGGTCACGGGGGACGACGCAGGTTTGGAAAACTCATGGAGAAACGAGTCGGACAAAGTAAAGAAACCGCGACCACCAAAAGCACGAGCGTCCAAACGAAGCGCCGAAGTCTGGATATGAACCGAACCGCTGCTGTGAATGTTAATAATGTGGATTTTTTTTTTTTATTGTTGCATTTTCTTCATTTTCCTCCTAATCTAATCATTGCCAACCTCCCTACTGCAATTCTCCTGCTGCCTGCACCAACCCCGCGCGGGCCAACCGAGGAGTCTCACAGAGAGCCGCACCACGTATGGCATCAGACTGACTTTAAGAACTTTGATGTTTGGAATGAACTGGAGCATCAACTTCTTTCCTCAAGGCATGAGTGTTCATATAAAAGTTTCCACTTTCACATTTTTTAAGATGTCTGTGGGAATTTGTGCCCATTATTTAAAAGTGTGTTAGTAAGGTTAAGAACTTAAGTTGGCCAAGAAGGTCGGGCTCACAGCTGAACATCCAGGTCACACAGATACAATAGAACTGATCCAAAAGAACTGAATCAAATGAACTGAACCAAAAGAACTGAATCAAAAGTACTGAATCAATAGAACGGATCCAAAACTACTGAATCAATAGAACTGAACCAAAAGAACTGAATCAATAGAACTGATCCAAAAGTACTAAATCAAATGAACTGAATCAGTAAAACTACATGAAAAGAACTGAACTAAAAGGACTGAATCAATAAAACTAAACAAATAGAACTGAATCAAATAAACTGAACCAAATAAACTGTATCAAATTAACTGAATTAATAGAACTGGTCTAATGGAACTGAATCTGTAGAACTACACCAAAATGAACTGAATCAAATGAATTGAATTAATAAAACTGAATCATATAAACTGAACCAAAAGAACTGATTCAAACGAACTGAATCAAGTGAACTGAACCAAAAGAACTGAATCAGTAGAACTGAACTAAAAGGACTGAATCAATAAAACTAAACAAACAGAACTGAATCAATAGAACTGAATCAAATAAACTGAATCAAAAGAACTGAATTAATAGAACTGCTCTAAAGGAACTGAATCTGTGGAACTGAACCAAAATAAACTGAATCAAATTAACTGAATTAATAAAACTGAATCATAAACGGAACCAAAAGGACTGAATCAGTAGAACTGAACTAAAAGAACTAAATCAAAAGAATTGAACCAAATAAACTGAATCAAATTAACTAAATCAATAGAACTGAATTTAATTAACTGATCAAAAAAAACTGAATCAATAGAACTGATCCAAAAGAACTGAATCAAATAAACAGAATCAAATTAACTGAATCAAATAAACTGAACCAAAAGAATTGATCCAAAGAAACTGAATCAATAGAACTGAACCAAATGAACTGAATCAAAAAAACTAAATAGAATCAACTGAAACAATAAAACTGAATCAAATTAATTAATTTATTAGAACTGAATCATTTAAGGCTGTTTTTTTTTTTGTTGTAAATGAAACTCTTTGTGGTGAACACCATCAGAAATGAGAACGGGCACAAATTCCCACAGACATACTGCACTTTACAGTCTTGTTCCACTTATTTTTGAAACTGGGCGCCCGACAAGCTCACGGTCAGGCGTCCGAATACTTTTGCTCATTTAGTGTGTGTGTGTGTGTTTGTGTTTAGTGAAATGAAACAGAGACGAACGATTTTCTCTCATCAGTGATTCAGCATTTCTGGTTTATTTAAGCAATAATAAAACGTCTGTAATATTCTCATCTATAAAACACTTTCTGTATAAATTAGAGTAAACAAAACAACAGAGAAATAAAGGCGTGTCCGTTTCTCACGCTCCGGGAATCCAGGACAGGAGGGAGAGACAGAACAGTAAAAAAATCAAAAGAAAAGGGACGGGGGTCAGTAGTGTTCTACAAAAGATCCAGGGAGACGCTGTGGTCCGATTGTTTTTGGTGCTTGTTGAAGAGCTGAATGATGAGGATTGTTCGTTGATTGATTTTGCAAAAGAATTTATCGCTTGTAAATTATACTGAAAATAAAACGATATATTTTAGCTCCTTCTCTGCGGATCAGTAGTGAAGAGTCAGATTTTACCAGGTAATAAAAGCTTAAACATCGAAGCACCTTGATGCACAGAGATGTGCACAACCCATAATAAAATAAATCTGGACCTTAAATCGGTTCCACTCCACCTTTTTAGGGAGCGTTCACATTAGAAGCGTCACCAGAGTGTGAATCTGCATCAGTGTGGAATAAGGTGCAGATCCAGGGTTACAGCTCCACATGTATCTGTGTTTATCTGGATTCTCCTCCCTGTTTCACTTTTAAACTTGTGTTACAGCTCCAGCTTCTGAGAAATCATGAGAATCAGAATCAGCTTCTCCCAGAGTCTAAAACGCTTCTGGTTGAGAATAAAGCTTAACGTGGTTTAATGTAGTAAAAGAAGGAGACAGGAGCACTAAACTTCTCTTCATTATTACTGCTCATAAGTTCCTCCACTAATCACATTCCTCACTCGCTGTTTTACTACAGTAAGTCACGCTAAGCTTTGTTTGGACTGAAGCTGTAAATGTAAACAAACATTTGTAACGTGCTCGTTGGAATTCATATTCCAACAACCGTGGACGTTTACGTTCTCCAGGTTCAAGACAGGTTGGTTTCTTTCTGGGGTTTTTTCTCACTATTGTCGCCCGTGTTTGCCTATTGACATACTGTATAAGCCGTAGCCTAGTGGTTAGGGTACTGGTGGTTAGGGTACTGGACTAGTAAAGGACTAGTAATCAAAAGCCAGGTTGCTGCTGTTGGGCCCTTGAGCAAGGCCCTTAACCCTCAATTGCTCAGACTGTATACTGTACTGTAAGTCGCTTTGGATAAAAGGCGTCTGCTAAATGCTGAAAATGTAAATGTTTGTACGGCCTGAGTTGCTTTTACCACCTCGTATCAAACAGTTCGTCTCACTGGAGGAGCTTTGAAAAGGTCAGCAAACAGCAAACTGGATCAAAGTTCAATCAGGTGAACACGGCTGAAGTGGGCAGTGCGCCACACTCCAGAACCTCGGTCGTTCATAGAACCGGGTCACGTTCGCATGTTTTGGCATCAACGGAGGGCGATGCAGGATGCACAGCATGTCGTTCGTCATGAAAAAGCAGATCGTCCACGCCTAACATGATTCGCCATATATGATCACCACGACTCTCGTGTGAACAGGTACGGAGAGAGCGAGCGAGCGAGCGCGAGAGAGAGAGAGAGGAAGTTCTCCAGGAGGTAAACATTCACCGCAGTAACAGTACCGATACTCGTAAATACATTTCATTTCATCTCAGAGACGCGTAAGAGCACTGCCGGCGGAAAACATTATAATAAACATAGAAAGGCAGAGAGCGAGGCAGCGCGGTCGCCCGGCGTAAAAACGGGGCGAGGAGGTGCGGCGAAGGAAATCAGAAGCGTGAGCAGCATCACGGCGTCTGGACAAGAAATAAATACTGAAACGTATAAAATCCTCCTGGTTTTCAGGCATCCAGGTCAGCGAACGACTCCAAATAATAAAACGTATTCTGGATATATCGAAACGATAGAATAGAGTCCGTCAGGGTGCGAGAGCCGGCCTCACTGCGGCAGGGGCACCAGGACCTCCACGTAGTTGATGGGAAAGAAGCCCGACTCGCCGTTGATCATGCCCTCGTACCAGTTCTCGTCGATCTGATTGGTCAGGATGATGATGTCGCCCTCCTTGAACCCCAGCTCGCCCTGGTTCTCGGGTTCGAAGTGGTAGAGCGAGCGGCAGCACGGCTGGTCCATGTGCGCCTCCGTCTCTGTTACACACGAAAAAGCACAAAGTTCAGATGTCACCCAATTATCAACGCTGCTATGCGTCCGAGTGTATGAATAACATTCAGGTGTGATGATACTCACGAGTGTTAGCGATGGGGCTCTCAGACCAGGTGGGGTTGAATGGAGGTGGATGGTTGATGTGATCGACTGAACCCAACGTGAAGAAGAAACACGATGTGGGTCAAACACACAACAAACACATCAAACACGGACTTAAACACCATCACAAATGTACAGATGAAAGAAAAACGAGGGGGTTCAGGTGCTGCAGGGGTCTGAATCTCCACCACCACCACCTCAAAGACATGAGTTCAAATCTCAGTGGTGCCACTGGCCTGCAGGTGGCGCTCAACAAACTGAGAGGGAGAAAGCCTGATATTACATCACCTATAGATGTATATATATGTATTGTAGGAATATATACAGTACATATATACACCAGTGGTGGCTGCTGGTCTTTCAAAGAGGGCAAGCTCATTGTCGGCTTACATCATAAAATTTGTCAATTTATTTAAATATAAATTCTGCCCTCCGTTCCTTTTAAGGAAAATGGCCTGAAATGGGTTGCAGCAGTTTGTCTTTCGACTTCACTCGCAAAATCCGCGATGGGACTGAAGCTCCCAGTGATAGCTGTCAATCAAAATGGGATTCAGCCTTTCGACTGATCCTCCAATCATCTTGCAGAAGCTCAGCGTCCAGACCCGCCCACAGCTCCGTTCACCCCCAGAGACGCTCAGCGTCCGGGGGCGGGACAAAATCGTGGCATTTATCCAATGACCGACGAGTTTCGAAGCAATGAAAAAAAACCCTCCCATGCAGCCCCATAGAAGTGAAGAGACGCTCAGCTTCTGCGGGCAAATTGCATCGAGGCTCCGGGAATGTACGAGAAGTTCGAGTCAGTCGATTTGTGATAATTAGCTGATTCTGAACCAACTCGTCTTCGAGATGAACGTGTTCTAACGCATTTGTAGTCAATGAAATGTTAACACAACTGTACTTATTTGACCATTTAATTTTTGACATTTTAGGGGAAGCTGAGCTTCACTTGCAGTCTTAGAGAAATCGCCACTGATATACACGGGAGCTTAGTGTGGCTCTCCGTGCACTATACTGCTCTCTATGGGAAGCCAACACTAAGAAGCAGCCACAGACTGGACACGTGTCATATTGCAGAGGGGCGTGTGGTGATCCAGCTTCACAGTGGGGAACTGAATATGACTAAATTGGGAGATAAAGGAAGGAAAAATCCAGAAATAACAGAGGATAATTTATTCAGTATGAGTGAGTGAGTGAGTGAGTGAGTGAGTGAGTGTGTGAGTGAGTGAGTGAGTGAGTGTGTGAGTGAGTGAGTGAGTGAGTGTGTGAGTGAGTGAGTGTGTGAGTGAGTGAGTGTGTGAGTGAGTGAGTGAGTGAGTGAGTGAGTGAGTGAGTGAGTGAGTGAGTGAGTGAGTGAGTGAGTGAAGGACCTACTTTTTCCGTTTACTTTGTGGTTCACTTGGATCTCTGTAACAGAGACAAAAATTAACATCAACATGTTACACTCAGCACCTGAGAATCATTTTATATCAAATTAATTCTATATTTTAATATGATATACAGTATATTCTTTCATTTTGTACCATGACCTCCTAATGGCGCTTTCACATGAGAAGTGTTTTTTTCACTCGACGTGAGCCTCGGCACGAATCGCCGTTTTGTTGAGCGCTCGGCTCGAGCAGTAAACCCTCATCAGCGTGTGAATTTGAGCTGAATCTGCATCAGTGTGGAATAAGCGTCAGATCCAGGGTTACAGCTCCACATGTATCTGTGTTTATCTGGATTCTCCTCCCTGTTTCACTTTTAAACTTGTGTTACAGCTCCAGCTTCTGAGAAATGGTGAGAATCAGAATCAGCTTCTCCCAGAGCCCTTTTCCACCAAAAGAACTATGGTTCTTGAACCGGTTCTGTTCAGGTTTCTTAGAACCTTGGTGTTTATTAGAGAACCGACGCGCATTTCCACCAGTTTTTGAGAACCAAGCCTGCGTCATCAACAGTGGGCGTTGCTTAACGAAAGTTAAGAGTAGTGATATCATGGCGGAGCGTGTATGTTACCTGTGGGGATTTGTGCTGCTGTTACAGATCAACTATCGGTGATAAGAACACGTGACTTGTTTGTCTCAGTTGTTGTTTTATTTGGTTCATTAATGTGAGAAGCGTTTTGCGCTTCGCTCTCACCGCGACCCTTGGCACAAATAGCCGGTTTACTCAGCGCTCGACTCGAGCGGTGAAACAACACTAAAGTTCCACGACACGAACAAACATCTGTGTGAAATAACCATCAAACCCAGTCTAACAGCTCCACATGTATCTGTGTTTAACTGGATTTACTTCACGTGTGTTTATGCAGCTCGGGGAGTCGAAAAAGCTTCACGCTTTATTTTTCACGCTAAACGTTTTCCGTTCTGTCCGGGTCACTTTTATCACGTAATATCTCACAGTTCATCTTTTTAAAGGCGTTTTCAAAAAATATCAGCGGCAAACTGGCTCAAAATGTGATCAGGTGAAGTTTAAAAGATAAAAATGCAGCATTAAGCTCCATACGAGACACCAGCTGACGCCATTGGTGCTAACGCTATGCTGTACAACATGACGCGCCCACAGGTGACGTCACGGTTCGGGCTGAATAACCCAGTATCCTGTGGTGCCAGATTGGCCCGCTAGTTCACTGTCTGGAACCTCTTTTTTTCGGGGGAAACACGCGGAACCGGTTCAAAATCAAGTTCGGGAACCTGAACGGCTCCGTTCCGCGTCGGTGGTAAAGGGGTAAGAGAGTCTAAAACGCTTCTGGTTCAGAATGAAGCTTAACGTGGTTTAATGTAGTAAAAGAAGGAGACAGGAGCACTAAACTTCTCTTCATTATTACTGCTCATAAGTTCCTCCACTAATCACATTCCTCACTCGCTGTTTTACTACAGTAAGTCACGCTAAGTTTTGTTCGTACGGCCTGAGTCGCTTTTACTGCCTCGTATCAAACAGTTCGTCTTATTGGAGGAGCTTTGAAAAGAGACGTCCTACACAAAATAATGGAGGAAAATGAAGTTTTATGTGCACAGAATGTTTGGGAGTATTGGAGGTACCTGAGGATTTGATGGAGGGGGTGTAGGAGAGGCCGTTGTGCTGGTTGATGTCGGCCGTGTCTAGACTGGAGACGACGGATCTTGGTTTAAACTCTTTTTTGGCTTTACTGCTGGCTGTGTTTATCCTGCAGGAAAAAATTAAAAATAAAACAAATATCTGATGTTATTCTGATGCATGACGACCTGAATCTCAACATCTCAACCCAGTATCGGCATGCTGTTCCTAATAAATTGGCCACTTCGTGTTTCGGACTGTAACTAGGGGAACTACCTGCTCTGTAGGTTGTCAGCGAGCTCCGTCAGGATGTCGAAGGACTGGCGGTGATACTCCAGCGCTGCCTCGATCAGAGCCGATAACTGGCTCACCTGCTCCACCTGCAGGAGGGAGGCGGTAACGCGGTCAGAACGGCCGAGCACGAACGCGAAACGTGATTGGACAGCAGCACATCAAAAGACGTGATCACCGCAGCCACACCCACACCCCGGGCGATGGAAGAGGGCTGTGGGTGTCACGTGGCCCTTCGGGGTCTCATAGTCCCCAGCAACACAAACGATGCATCAAAACTAAATAAATTAATAAAAACGGTGGCAATCTGGTCCCACTGTGGTTTACAAGATGTAACGTAAAGTCTCCACAAGGGAGCATTCAAGTACAAGTTCATTCTGTGTTTGTGCCAGAGCCAGCCCCCTGTGCAGGCGCCTCGACCGGTCAGCAGGGGCCGCACTCGCACCAGCGGCACTCGTCCCTCCCCTTTCGGACGCACAGCCAATCGTTTGTCTGTGTAGGCGCCCGGTCGGCTGACGGCAGAGCCGAAATCTCGGCGCTGATGTGCCAGCGTGTTAAACCGCAGCGCCCCCTGGTGTCCGTATACTTTCGGACAGTTAGATTAATAAACAGACAGATTGTCGGTAGATCTCACATCGTTTTCCAGGAAGTTGAACATGCTCCTCTCGGCGAGCTCCTTGGACTCGTCGAACTTCTCCACGGCCTGTCTGATCTCCTCGTCGGGGATCTTCCCCTGGCGCTTCTTCTTGTAGTCGAAATCTAACCGCCGCCCCTCCAGCTTCTTTAGATGATGCTGAGGGGAAAAAGAGGCGCGGTTTAAGGGTGCATGTGGTCATTTCGATGGTAGACATGTTCCAAAAACACACGTCCATGCAGCCCTGCCTCCTAAAAACAGTTATTTTATTTATTTGTGTTTATTTGCATTTCCAGGCAATTTTCCTCCCAATTTAGGCATATCCAATTCACCTCTACTGCTGCAGACCTCCACGGAGAGTCATGCACAATCTCTTATTATCCCTCGTCTTTGTGCAGCACCATCGATCAGCCAGCAGAGGTCGTAACTGCAGCAGTTATGATGAACCCTACAGCCGTCCCTCCTTCAACCAGCCAATCGATGTCCGTGTAGGCGTCCGGCCCACCAGTAGCAGAGCTAGAAATGTCGGTACTGGTGGGTTAGCATGTTTTAACGCTTCACTTTTTTTTTCAAGCGACCCAGGCAACACGATGCATCTCACACTCCCTGATGTCATATAAAGCCTCCACAAGGGGGCGTTCGCATACAAGTTTACTTAATGAGTATTATTTTTTTACAATACCTGGTGTGCAACAAAGACCTGAGCAGGTATAACTGAACACCGACCCCCCAGTGACGTTACTCACTCACCCCGATCTCCTTCAGATCTTTGTCCTGCAGCGTCTGCAGAGGGTCGATGAAGTTCTGCTTCACGTTGATGTCCAGCGAGTCTTTAACGTCGGCCATTTGTTTCAGAGCCTCACCGACGTCCACTAATGCAGCACCTGTAACACAAAAGAAGAAACTCCAGTGTCCTGCACGGAGCCCCGACCTCAGCCCCACTCAACAGCTCTGGGACGAACCCGGAACACCGACTGATCAATCAGCACCCAGCCACACAGATGCTGTCATGGTCTGACCAAACAGGCACAAATTCCAACAGACATACTTCAAAGTCTTGTGAGAAGCTTCTCAGAAGAGCGGCTGGTTTTGTGAGTCACAGTCAGGGTGGCTGAAACAACCTGAGCTCAGTAATTAGGAGGGGCGTCCAAATACTTTTGGCCACATGGTTTAGAATTTAAGCATGAGCAGTTAGTGGTGGAGGGACTTGAAGATGACTAAACTTAAAGCAAAGTTGGGTTTAAAAAGAGTTCTGCTGTAAGACAAGAATTTAGAACATGTGTGTTTGTGTAGGTGTGTGTGTGTGTGTCTGTGTGTGTAGGTGCGTGTGTGTATAGGTGTGTGTGTCTGTGTAGGTTTGTGTATGTCTGTGTAGGTGTGTGTGTCTGTGTGTGTAGGTGCGTGTGTGTATAGGTGTGTGTGTATGTATGTAGATGTGCTTGTAGGTGTGTGTAGGTGTCTGTGTGTCTTTGTGTGTCTACAAGTATTTAAGTAGGTGTGTATGTGTGTAAGTGTGTGTGTATGTAGATGTATGTGTGTGTAGGTGTTCGTGTGTCTGTATAGGTGTTTGTGTAGGTGTGTGTGTAGATGTGTCTGTGCGTGTGTGTAGTTGTCTGTGTGAGTGTGTGTGTGTCTGTGTGTGTATAGGTGTGTGTTTATAGGTGTGTGTAGGTGTGTGTGTGTGTGTGTGTGTGTTTGTGTCTGTGTGTGTACATGTGTGTGTGTACATGTGTGTGTGTATGTAGATGTATGTGTGTGTAGGTGTGTGTTTATAGGTGTGTGTGTGTTTGTGTCTGTGTGTAGGTGTGTGTGTGTATGTAGATGTATGTGTGTGTAGGTGTGTGTTTGTGTCTGTGTGTAGGTGTGTGTGTGTATGTAGATGTACAGTATGTGTGTGTAGTAGGGCTGGGCGATTTTCACGATTAATTCGGTTACATTTCACCCGATGTTAGAAATGTGACAATCGCGATTGTTTACATACTTTATATTTTAATTAAAATACCAACATGTCACGAGGCAGAAACTGAGCAGACGCCCGCGGAATATAAATCAGGGAAAGTTTCATATAAAAAGGACGAAAACAGTGTACAAAACCAGGTAGAGTCCAAAACCAGCGAAAACCAAAACAGTAAACGGAAGATAACAAGGATTCTACACGCTAACGGTTAGATTCAGTAACAAGGAGCGCAAACACGATCGGCAAAACGAGACACAAACAGAAAAGTTTCATTAAGATTCACTGAATCAAACACCGCCGAACTGAATCACGATACGGAGCCAATGAGCGCGATCAGGATTGGCTGGAAAGTAACGAGTTACATTTACTCGCGTTACTGTAATTGAGTCGTTTTTTTGTGTACTTGTACTTTTTAAAGTAGATTTTACAGCCTGTAATTTTACTTTTACTTAAGTAAGTTTTGTACTAAGAATTGTAATTCACTACATTTTAAATCACATCCGTTACTGAGTAAAGAAATCGCGTCTGGGAAACTGCTGCAGTGAATTCTGCGATAGGGAGTCGGATCTTTTGTCTCGGTTCCTTTTAAAGAGCCGTATGTATGTAACGACTCCCAAATGCGTGAATCGGTTCCTTTATTTTGGCTTAAAGGTGCAGTTCAATAGAATCGAATCATTCTACGACACATAATAGTGGTTAATACAGTTTGAAAGTTTTATGGGACTAAAATGACACATTACACATCCTTACATGTTTAAAATGTTGTATCCACCCCCCAAATCACAAGAGGACAAAATCAAAGCTGAGCTGAGTGATCACTTGATGCCCCCCCCCCCCCCCCCCAGTGTAGATACTGATACAGACTCACTCAGTGGTGGAAACAGTACAGTACAGGCTCGTGTTCCTTTTAAGAAACCTGTAAAGAACTTTTTGTAGTTTTTTTCCTAATGTAAGGAGGTTCTGCTGAACATTATTTAAAATTAAAGTTGTTTGTGAGCTATTCTTAGATATAGATAGATAAGGATATAGATCATTCAGATCTATTTTGTTTCAATTATTGTTCATTATTGTGATATCGTTATTGTTATAAAGTTTGAGTCCCTTAAAAGGATAATTATAGGTGGTGCTGTTACTATTTTTGCACTTCCGCAGCCTTTAATTACAATGCAAAAAAAGAAATTTGAGTCTTATTTTAATTGCATTATACAAGAACAAAAAAAATCGAAGTCGTAATCGACAATCGGGTATAATTTTAAAATAATCGAGATTTTTTTTCTTTTGCAAAATCGTCCAGCCCTATTGTGTAGATGTGTGTAGGTGTGTGTGTGTGTGTACATGTGTGTGTGTGTAGGTGTGTGTAGATGTCAGTGTACAGGTGTGTGTTCATAGGTGTGTGTATAGGTGTGTGTGTAAGTGTCTGTAGGTGTGTGTGTGTGTGTATAGATGTGTGTTTATAGGTGTTTGTGTAGTTGTGTGTGTGTATTGTGTGTAGGTGTATGTATGTATGCAGATATGTGTGTGTAGGTGTCTGTGTGAGTGTGTAGATATGTGTGTGTGTGTAGGTGTGTGTATGAAGATGTGTAAGTGTTTATAGATGTGTGTAGGTGTGTGTGTATGTAGATGTGTGTGTGTAGATGTGTGTGTGTGTGTGTAAGCAGATGTGTGTATGTGTGTATGTAGGTGTGTCTGTAATATGTGTATGTGTGTGTGTGTGTGTGTGTGTGTGTGTGCGTACCGAATGTAGAGTCGTCCCCGAGTTCCCGGCCGTACCGGAGCATACAGTCTCCCAGCAGCCCCTCGGTCTGAGGGTAGCCGGTGGTCTTCACCTGCCCTCTGATCTTCGACATGGTGTTCAGCATTCCCAGCTTAGCTCTCGACGCTGTAACGTCATCCCCACACACACACACACACACACACACACATAAATTCAGATGTAGAAGGGGCGTCCCGATACTTTTGCCCGTGCCGTGTGTGGTGATTTGTTACCCGGGTTTGGTTGCAGATATTCGGTGGTTCTGGTCAGAAGCTCAAACACGGACCTGTTGGTGACGTCGATTTTCTGTAGGACGGAAAACAAGAACAATAATCAGTTTTAGCTCCAGGACACACAGAGACCAGGATCAGGCAGAGCATTAAAGGTGTGGAAGGTTTATCGTGTTCCTACCCGCTCCATCTCCATGAAGTCGTCATCCAGCTTCGTCCCTTCAGCACCGCTGATCTTCTCACTCAGTAACTGGGGAAGAAAATTACAGCATGTTATACAGGCGGGCACCGGCGCCCGGGTGGTACAGCGGTACAACACACTACAGCACTACTAAGATCAATGTCTATTGATCTATTAATGAGCTATGTGGGGTGTGTGTGTGTGTAGGTGAGTGTGTGTGTGTGTAGATGTGTTTGTGTGTGTAGGTGAGTGTGTGTGTGTGTAGATGTGTTTGTGTGTGTAGGTGAGTCTGTGTGTGTGTAGATGTGTTTGTGTGTGTAGGTGAGTCTGTGTGTGTGTAGATGTGTTTGTGTGTGTAGGTGAGTCTGTGTGTGTGTAGGTGAGTCTGTGTGTGTGTAGGTGAGTCTGTGTGTGTAGATGTGTTTGTGTGTGTAGGTGAGTCTGTGTGTGTGTAGGTGAGTCTGTGTGTGTAGATGTGTTTGTGTGTGTAGGTGAGTCTGTGTGTGTAGATGTGTTTGTGTGTAGATGTGTGTGTGTGTGTAGATGTGTGTGTGTGTGTGTGTGTAGGTGTGTGTGTGTGTGTAGATGTGTTTGTGTGTCTGTGTAGGTTTGTGTGTAGATGTGTGTGTGTGTAGATGTGGTTGTGAGTCTGTGTGTGTAGATGTGTGTGTGTGTGTAGGTGTGTGTGTGTGTAGATGTGGTTGTGTGTCTGTGTGTGTAGATGTGTGTGTGTGTAGATGTGTTTGTGTGTCTGTGTAGGTTTGTGTGTAGATGTGTGTGTGTGTAGATGTGTTTGTGTGTCTGTGTAGGTTTGTGTGTAGATGTGTGTGTGTGTGTAGATGTGGTTGTGTGTCTGTGTGTGTAGGTGTGTGTGTGTGTAGATGTGTAGGTGTGTGTGTGTGTGTGTAGATGTGGTTGTGTGTCTGTGTAGGTTTGTGTGTAGGTGTGTGTGTGTAGGTGTCTGTGTGTAGATGTGGTTGTGTGTCTGTGTGTGTGTGTAGATGTGTTTGTGTGTGTGTGTGTGTGTGTGTGTGTACATGTGTAGGTGTGTGTGTGAGCTATGTGTGGCAGGTGTACAGCGGACGGGACGTGTGCCAGTCTGCGGCTCTCCTCGGCCAGCGGTACGTCCAGGGTTTGAATCCCACCTGTACAATCGACCGATTTTGTCTGAGGAAGCGTCGTGTTACTGCATAGCGCACAGTGATTCTGGGGGAACCGGACCCACAGCAACCCTGACCAGGATGAAGCAATATTAAAGCATAAAATTAAACTGGATGTGACTAAATCAGGGTGGAAATGCAAAAAAAAAACCCAACAACACCTTTTTTAAATCACGTCTTTGTCGCCATGACAACGCTGTATAAAGTGCATACTGAAGAAGGAGCGGTCCTTCCCCAAACTGTTGCTCTGACCTCAGACACCTCATGAACACTACAGAACAGGCTAAGAGGAATAACTCGGTAAAAATGACTTTTATCTAAATGTTTACCGCAAACGGTTGCAGTTACACGTGTCTGCCAGAGAGGGCGCCATTCACACACACACACACACACAGAAGTTACGTACTGCAGCTTTAATTCTGCTTCATCTTATTAAACAGCTAAACAAATGAACTAATATAATATAACGTGATGTGATGTGCGACCTTGGAAGATTCTTTTCACATCTTCACGCTGTGCAGCCATAACAGTCTCACACAGAGCCGAGATCGAGGCGTGAAGGTCAGTTCACACCTGCATCAGCACAGGAAAGACACCTACTGGCATCAGGGACCCTAAAACACTCATTCTGACCTTTTTCTTTCCTCACTTTCACCCCCACACGGCTCCATTACACACCCACGACCGGACCGTCAGGAGAGGAAAGCGAGTGAAGCGTAAAATTACAGGCGTGTCTGATTGTATCAGGCGTTATTAACCCCGGTGTGGTTTCAGTATGAGCAGTATTAGCGCTACGACCCGCCGTGATGAGAAATTCCCTCATACTGAACGTGTAGCTGCTCGCTGGGAGCGAACACGCCCTGTCGGGGGGTATTTACTCAGAATTATGGGTCATTACCGACTCGTGGGAACGACGGGGCCGGGGAAGGAACGGGGCTGCGGTGAGCGCGGTAATGATGTAGACAAACGCATCGCACCACCACCGTGACCCCGCGCCTGAAAATAACCGGGCACCCCTGACACTCCTCTGGGTTTGAATTTTGGCTTTGCTATGCAGCCGCTGTTGGGCCCTTGAGCGAGGCCCCTAACCCTCTCGACTCCGGGGGTGACGTACAGTACCTGACCCTGCGTCCCTCCTAAAAAAAAAGCTATATGTGAATAAAGAATTAAATCCCTCAATTATTCTGATTATCTGACCAATCAGAGCTGTGCTGACAGGATCAGGTCAGTACAAGCTGATCACCGTGCCAGATCTAAAATCGAAGATCCCCATTGTAGTCGTGATTTCTTGGATCTGGCCAATCAGAGCTGTGCTAACAGGATTTAACCAATCAGACCTCTGATTGGAATCCAGCCAAACGTGTGATACTGGGATCTACTGACGGAATCCGGTCAGTCAGAGCTGATCACTCTGCTAAATCTAAAATCGTAGATCTCCATTAAAGACGTGATTTCTTGAATCTGGCCAATCAGAGCTGTGCTAACATGACTTAACCAACTGGATCGGTGCTTGCAACCTAGTCAAACCTGTGATCTGCTGATGGGATCAGGTCAGTACAAGCTGATCACTGTGCTAGATCTAAAATCGTAGATCTCCATTAAAGACGTGATTTCTTGGATCTGGCCCATCAGAGCTGTGCTAACATATCATGATTTACCCAATCAGACCTGTGATTGGAATTCAGTTGAGCCTGTGTTACTGGGATCTGCTGATAGGATCCGGTCAGTCAGAGCTGATCACCATGCTGGATCTATGATTTAACATGATTTAACCAATCAGAGCTGTGCTAACAGGATTTAACCAATTGGAGCGGTGCTTGCAACCTAGTCGAACCTGTGATTTTGGGATCTGCTAATAGAATCTGGTCGGACAGAGCTGATCGCTGTGCTAGATCTAAAATTTGAGCTCTCCATTACGGGACGTGATTTCTTAAATCTGGCCAATCAGAGCTGTGCCTGGAATCCACCCAGACCTGTGATATTGGGATCTACTGATGGAATCCGGCCAGTAAAAGCTGTAACTGCTGTAATTCAGCCAATAGATCTGAAACACTGGGATCTGGCTTATAGAATCTCGACCAATCACAGCAGGGATCTGGTCCTCCAGAATTCGGAATCCGGCTGCGTTTACGGGAGCCGCTGGGATTAGTACTTGACGTCAGAGGAAGTCGTTTCCTTTCATCAATCACACTCAAGGCCGCGCCGAGCTCGGATACGCCGCCGGAAAGTATTCACACCCCCTCACTTCACTCCAACCTGCCACAGACTGGCGCCCTGTCCATGTCGGGGGGGTGTGAAACCGGACCCACCGCGACCCCGACCAGGATACAGTTCTGCTAAAACATAAACATCATGATGACGCTGATCTACACTTACACCGATGAGCCAAAACATTAGAACCGCCGTCTTCCTTCCTTCCTTTTCATGTTTTTACCACAGCTTTATCCTGGTCAGGATCGCAGTGGGTCCAGTTTTCCTGAAAGCACTCGTCGAAAGGCAGGAATACGCCCCACACGGGGCTTCCGCCGTCAGACGTAACCGATCCTGTCTGTCTAGACGCCCGGTCGTGGTCTACCTGCTCAGATTCGAACCCCGAAGACAAGAAAGAAAGAAGTCATCGAGGTGGATTTGGAACACAGCCCCGTCCTCTCGACAGCCCAGGATCTCAATCAACGCCACAGACGACGTCGTAAATCATCCGGGGTGAGACGAGCGTTTCGGTGAACGTGGATCAAAGGCCTCGGGCGTGAAGTCACGGGGCGGCGGCGGCGGCGACTCGGGGCGCCGAACTCATCCCTCACGCTGTCAGTGTGGAGAGTAAAGCTCACCGTAAATCCACCGCATCAATCTACCGAGCAACAACCCCAACACGCTCGCTCCATCCTTCAGAAGTATCCGGACGCCCCTCTGATTCTAGCAGTAGCCTAGTGGTTAAGGTACCGGACTGGTAACCACAAGGTCGCTGGTTCAAGCCCCAGCACTGCCAGGTTGCCACTGTTGGGCCCTTGAGCGAGGCCCTTAACCCTCAATTGCCTAGACTGTATACTGTCACAGTGCTGTAAGTCGCTTTAGATAAAATGCATCTGCTAAATGCTGAAAATTAGAGATGGACCGATCGGGGTTTTTGGCACCGATTCCGATCTCCGATCTCCTTTCAGGGACATCGGCCGATAGCCGATTCCGATCGGGGGGGGGGGGGGGGGGGGGGGGTATTAGCAGTAAATAAACTTAAAAAGAGCCTCACAGTAAAGATAAACCGGAGCAGCGCGCGTGTGTGTGTGTGTGTGTGTGTGTGTGTGTGTGTGTGTGTGTGTGTGTGTGTGTGTGTGTTTGTGCCTTTAGAAGAGACGCTTTGTTCACAGTATCGCTATAAGTGATTCATTGATTCATGAGTCGATTCGTTTTTATGTGAAGCGTAAGTTTCTCTTCTCGGTTATCTCTCCGTGTTTACTGTTATTAATTAAATGTCGTGGTTTTAAATAAACACCAGCTACTACAGAACATTCTGTGTGACTCTCTTACATTAAAAAGCTTCATTACACTGTTATTAGCACAGATCTGTAACCGAGTCAGACTCGTTCCGTCTAAGCAGCTAAAAGTTTTCTGATCCTAAAAGTTCAGCAGATGATCCTGAACTAACGAATTTGGTAATGAATAAACTTTTGCCTCTGATTGGCTCTGTAACGTCTTCTGTTCTCATCTACATCACAAGTAAGAACCGCTCACGATTTACCAAAGTGAACCAGGAGTTTATATAACGTGCTGATAGAATCCACTCAGATGTGACCGGGTCGAATTATCTTTTTAAAGTAAATATTACAATCAGCAAAATTACATCGTAAGAGCTTTCACGATGGTTTCTGTACGATGGTTGATGAATGGTGATGTGATGGTTGGTGCTTCGTAGCTCAAAGTCTGGATCGATCCACTGAGCTGTTAACTTAACACGGTCTTTATATATCACACCATCGGATCGGCTGCTTTTAGGAAATATCGTCCGATCGCCGATAGCATATTTTGATAAAAAATCGGCCGATACCGATTCATAGCCGATCGATCGTCCCATCTCTACTGAAAATGTAAATGTCATGGTCTAAAACATCTGTACGGAGCCCTCAGCCGTACCGTGAACATCTGCATTCTCTTTATTCACAGGATTTATGAATAAAAACATAAACTGTTGTGAATTCCAGTAAAAACTAACGATGAGCTCATTTCAGCTGAAGTGCTGGATAAACTGTGATTACGGCTTGTAGCGTACGTGTGGGAGGAGTGTGTGTGTGTGTGTGTGTGTGTGAGTGTGTGTGTGTGAGTGTGTGTGTGTGTGTGTGTGTGTGTGTGTGTGTTTGGGGTTTAGGGGGGTGGTTATATTTACCGCTCGCCCTGAGCACGACTTCCTGAGATACAGAGAGACAGAAACAGATCGAACAGAGCAGAGAGAGAGAGAGAGAGCGAGAGAACTTCCTGTTCTGCCTCGGGTTGTTCTTAAGAAGCAGAAGTTCTCACGAGCTTCTGTCAGAACTCTCCAGAGACGTAAAGAAACCTTTTATTCATGATCGGGGCTGTTACGGTCGTTAGAACCTTTGTCGTGTTCTCTCAGACATCGAGCACGACGCTCCCGGCGTTTGATGTTTGTACCTCGCCACTTCTTCTATGGAGATCCACCCTGCGTACGCGATACGGCTCTCTACGGGAACCCAAAACCGTCAGGTGATAAGAAAGAGACGCAGATTGGACACGTCTCGGAAGGGTGTGGTGATCCGGAACTTATGAATTAGATCAGATTCACACTGGGGAACTGGAAATGACTAAACTGTGATTTCCAGGATTGGTCCAGAGGGGTCACACGTGGCTCTCCGTACGCGATACGGCTCTCCACGGGAACCCAAAACCGTCAGGTAAACACGTCTCGGAGGGGTGTGGTGATCCGGCTCTAATAATACAGACCGGATTCATACTGGGGAACCGGAAATGACTAAACTGGGAGATCTGCAGTCTGTCTGTTACGGTCGTTAGAACCTTCGTCATGTTCTGTTCTAATACCTCATGGTTTTAGACACCAAGCACGAAGCTACTGGAGTTTGATGCTTGCATAATTTGCTCTGATTGAGCAAACACACCTACCGGCATGGGCCCACTGATAATCAGTGCTGTTTAATAGGAAACTACCAAACAGACCTGTTTAGATCACAGGCGTTAAAGAAATGTCCACAACTGACTGTTCAGGGAAGCGTTCATCACCGAGGGTTCATTACTACCTAAGCTTAGAGCCTTGGTATCCTGGTCAGGGTCACAGTGGACACTGGCTGTAACGGAGGAAGATTCTGGACTGGACGCCAATCCATCGCATGGCTTCGGCCACACGCCTCCCCCTCTTAGACGTAGCCAATCATGACCGTGTAGACGCTTGACCGGCCGGTAGAGCCTACTGAGATTCGAACCTGGACCCTGGCGCCCGGCCGGGGAATCGAACCCGAAACGACAGCACTACCTACCGCCTCCCTAGTCGTTTCCGGTTCCCCTGCTGTAACTCCTCGGACTATCATGCGCCCCCCCCCTCCGACACACGCTCAGTACCCGGCCGCTTCTTTTCACCTACCAGAGGTACGGAGAGTCACGCTGCGCTCTACAGTGATCATCCACCCCGCGTACACGTGCCTCGAGCGACCAAAAGGAGTGACGTTTGCGCCCCTTGACCTTGGATGAGGGTCGGACGGTGTCTCCTCCCACAGGCGCAGCAACATGCGATCTCCAGGATTGGTCCAGAGGGGTCGCATGTGGCTCTCCGTACGCGATACGGCTCTCTATAGGAACCCAAAACTGGCAGGTGACGAGAAAGAGACAGATTGGACACGTACCACGTGTGCCCACCCAAAAACACGGGGTTTGAGTGTGTCCAGCTCGTGTGTCGTGTTTATTCAGAGTGCCGACCGTAAAACCGACATTTCGGTTCGACCGCAATAACAGGAAAGCTCCTCCGGCAGGATTCAGATGTGTGTTAGCAGGAGGCAGCGGGGGGCTGGAACTCAGCGGGAGGATAAACACACCGCGGAGGAAGATAAGCCAGGAATGTGCAGGTCTGCCCCTGACGGGAAAACATCTGTACACAGAGAGAATACAGATGTGGACTGTCCAGATGTGGCCAAGTTCAACACCAGGACCGTTCACTACCATGATACACTCACACCAGCACCACTCACTGCCATGATACACCCACACCAGGACCATTCAGTACCATGATACACCCACACCAGGACCATTCAGTACCATGATACACTCACACCAGGACCGTTCAGTACCATGATACACTCACACCAGCACCACTCACTACCATGATACACCCACACCAGGACCATTCAGTACCATGATACACTCACACCAGGACCGTTCAGTACCATGATACACTCACACCAGCACCACTCACTACCATGATACACCCACACCAGGACCATTCAGTACCATGATACACTCACACCAGGACCGTTCAGTACCATGATACACCCACACCAGGACCATTCACTACCATGATACACCCACACCAGGACCATTCAGTACCATGATACACTCACACCAGCACCACTCACTACCATGATACACTCACACCAGCACCACTCACTACCAAGATACACTCACACCAGCACCACTCACTACCATGATACACCCACACCAGGACCATTCAGTACCATGATACACTCACACCA